>NC_136905.1:17452053-17559553 GCF_949606895.1 Notothenia rossii
TAGGATCTTAATTCTCTAACCAGTCATTGCTGCACGTTTTCTACAATGGAGGTCCCTATTACACTAACTTTTACATAAACACCTCTCACTGCCTTCATCATGACCCAGGACTTTACATCCACTCTCATTTTGTCATCATCCTTTTTAATCTTTCATACAGCCGCTGCATGTTTCATCCATGGGCTCTCCCACAGGCCTTTTTCACAACACACATATTAACTTGTAGTCATAGCATAAAAAGCACAGGTGTTAATTAACAATGGCTTTGCTGTATTGAAGTGTCACAATAAGTCATGGATGAGCCATCATTCAAAATGAGCAGCAAAAATGTAATTCAGCCATCATTAAGTTCATTATTTACACCTTTATGTTAAACTGTGACAATGTCTTTTGTGAAAAATACCTATTGCATTGATTGCCTCTCCCTCACATCACTTTCATATTTTGTGTCTCCAGCATTATACATGTATCCTCCTTCAGCCCTCTAATCCCAGTTGTATTTCTCCTTATTTCCATCGGTTACCAACTAAAGAGGCTGCTAAATGTCTCATTTCCTTTTCATACATCTACTGAAGTGTCTATATCATTATGCTTCAAGCATGCCTGCCAAAGAGAACACTTTCATCTTTAATCCATATTTCAAACATAAGGACTTGTGTGTGTGTGTGTGTGTGTGTGTGTGTGTGTGTGTGTGTGTGTGTGTGTGCGCGTGCGTGCGTGCGTGTGTGTGTGCGTGTGTGTGTGTGTGTGTGTGTGTCTGTGTGTGTGTGTGTGTGTGTGTGTGTGTGTGTGTGTGTGTGTGTGTGTGTGTACCTGAAGTCACTGTAAGGGTGTATGATCCAGGACCCTGCTGATTTCAGTCTCTGCTGCTCCAGTGCCACAGCTTTGTGGGACCCAAACATGCGCAGACTGAACTTGTTGACCCCGGGCTGCAGCATGGCTCCAAACTGTCTCTGGATGAAGGTGCTCTGGTTGGAGGTGCTGTAGTCCTCCCCATCCAGGCCCAAGCCAAACGCACCCAGTCCACACTGCCCCATCAAGTCAGGGGTCCCTGCTGCAGTGGTGTTGCACGTGGTAGTGGTGGTGGTCTCTGGGCCGGTGGCCACCACCATCACTCCGGTCCCGGTTGAAGAGGTGGAGGGCAGGGCGGCACGGGAGGCGGCAAAGCCCACTGAGCGAGGAGGAGGATGGGCTGAGGAGGAAGAGGGCGGGGGAGGAAGGGGCACCGGGGTGGTTGGGGTGCCAGCTGTGCGGAAGGAAAGTCCGTCCCTGTTGGAGGAGCTCATGATGGAGAGGCGACGAGCGTGTCCACCTGAGGAAGCGCTGTCCCCCCCGAAGCAGCCCCTCTCCCCCTCCAGGGAGGCCTGGGACAGCCTGTACCCCGGGGAGGGCAGGCTGCCCTTACTGCGCCGCTTCGAGTCCCCTCTGGTACGCCTGGGGAGGCTGTCACACCCTGAACCCCCGCCACTACTGGGAGTACCCACACCTCCAGACACCCCATCCATCCTCACGCAGGGAGGAGGGGGAGCAGGATGAGGGAAAGGGGGGAAGAAAACTTGTAACCCTCAAAAAACGACTCTTTATTTCAGTCGACTTATCTATATTATACTATTACATAAGTGAGAATGTCAATTTCAACGTAAATTGAAGAAGCTAAAGACACGTTATCTCTTTGTCTCCAGTCATTCTCCTGGAGCCGGCTACTCACACCTCCAACCTCTCTCTCTCTCCACCGATGTGCCCATGCTTACCTCAGTGCCCTTGGAAATAGCCCCATTCAGACAAATCACCCTGCTAGTGTGACGCCTGCAGCTTTACTTTCCTCCTTTTTAAAAGAGTCTCCTATATGTCCTTACAGATGTTTCTGTATCATGCTTCCTTCCTCGTCCTTGAAACGTTTCTCACCCCGAGGCCCTCCCCCTTCTCTCCACAGCCGCCCTTAACGCTCCACAGCCGGTCATTTTGGCACCGGATTCCCGGTCTTTTGTTGATAATGGAGCTCGCCTCTCATTGGTCGTCGGTGCCCTGCTGTTAAGCCTATGTGTCCAGGCTGCTCACCCAAATTGTCTATTTTGAACAAATCATTATGCTGTAGATGACTTGGGCGGTGAGGTGGCAAAGTGGGAAACATTCATCCACGGGTGAATGACAAGGGCACTTGATCCTCTTCCAGCAGGGATGGGTTGTTAATGGACATAAGGGACGCACGTAATAGGCGCACATAGCGCTCATACTAGGCGCACTGATTCATACTGACATGCACAGCAGAGACACGCACACAGAAAACCAGACCGACAGGGAAACACAAAATGAACGAAACAAGTCAAATGACTCCAAATCTTGCCCATGTTTTCACAGAATCCAAGCCACGTTGTCATTTTCAGTATCCGAGTGGAAAAATACTCATTGTGATGGGAGGCGCGCCGAAATGTTGCCCGTCAGACAGCAAGAGGAGAGTACCGGCTTTACAAGAAAGCTTTATTTAAAACTGACTAAATTAACCTGCTCAGGTGTTCAAAGTCTGACACCCGAAATGTCCTGTTCTCTCATCGGCTGCCAGCTTCACTTCTGTCGAGTTTCAATGACATTGTGCCCAGACGTCGCTGTCCTTCCTCTCTGAATGACACCGGCGACAGATACAAAGGCTCAATATTTAAATAGCTGCTCCAAGATAAAACGGGCTACTTTGCTGGATTCAAAAGCCTCATTAAAAAAAAAAAAACTACTTGTTGAGCCTTTCAGGTGGCTGCTCCTTCGTGAGCTGCTCAGAGAGAATCCAGTTTGAAGCTGAAATTCGCTCCTCGCTCAGCCCTCAGAGGTCGAGCTAGCGCGTCCTCAGAGGCGCACATCGCATGTAAATGACATATTAAATAAATAAATGTGCATATGAAAGGTCTGGATCTAATCGGCCTGTTGCCATGGCATCCGCATCCCCATCATCCGTCCCCCAAGGCAGCGTGCCCGGCCGGTACCAGACGCACGAATCCCTCGCAGGTAAAGCACGCACGTCATCGTCTCGCTCACCAATAAAGCGAGGGAGCGCGAGAGCGATGATGAAACTTTATTGAAACCTCGGAAAAAGAACAATCTTTTTTAAGAATGGAAATAACAAATGGAAGAAAAGATAAAATGCAATTGGATTAAATAATGAAAAAAATATAAATGTCAAGTCCAAACTGATTAAACTAATCTCTTTAAAAGGCTTCTTCCAATGCAATAAATTATAATTTTCCTATCAAATCTATATAATAGCATAAGGAATTCAAATGCCAGACAAGTTGTATGTAAACACACAAAGGAACAAAACCTTTTGAGAGATAAGGTGAACAAATCAGTCATGGAGAGTAGCAAGAAAAAACATTTTTTTAAGGTATTTGTTGTGCTTTACCTGATTATTTGTATTTTAAATTAGGCTTCTATTTATTAGACTTCACTAAATTTTGAGGCAAATACTGTTGACCTTACTTCACAACATCTATCTGACAGCTGAACTTTGCAAACTGGAATTAAATATAAAAAATACATTCACTTGTCACACATTTGTTGAGATTACTTCATTTAAATGTTGACAAATTAGTTAAAAATACCATAAGCTCAACTATAAAGCGTTAAAATTGCAGCCAACAAATTCCTTTTTTTAAGATAAATTATCAATCAACCAACCTCCCAGATAATTGCACTATGCATATGCATGTGGATGTTATGGATATGTAGGAGGATTTGAGCATACTAGAGCTGGAAAGCAAAGGAGGAGGAAGCTTGACAAAGGCATGGATGTCACATAAAGGCTCATCATACATGAGTAGGCCTTTTTCGCGGGAACAGAAATAATTAGTTTACAGGAGAACAGGAAGATGTCGGCATCTGGGTCATCTCTTGGACAAAAGGCTGCAGTCCAATACCCGTCATCTCTGCATCTCCCCGCCTGGCTCATAATGGGCAAAATAATTGTGCCGTCACAGAGATAAGCTTAGGACTATGGACTGGAATGAAATACTTATCTACAAATTCTATAAGGCTACCAATAATGATACGCTTCAACAATGGCAGGCGAAGAGACAATGTTCACATTCAATTCAATATTACTCCAACAAATAGCAGAGATGAAAAGAATAATACGGCTCAATTAGTTAAGCTTAAGACTCTATGAAAGAGATGAACAGCGTGTTAAACTTAATGATTCAAGTTTTATTTGGAGGGAGTCATTGCTTTAAGACACGTTAAACACAAATTCAACATTCATGAGACCAGTGTTTACCTAACATAACCCTGAGTTTAAATAGCAACAATGCTGCTGCTTTAATGCTTTTGTTAAGCTATAACTCCCAGTGGTTATTGTTGAATTTAGAAAAAAATTGTGTTTTCTAGGTTCTTATCATGTTTATATGTCTGCATGTCAGTCAGATTTAGAGTCATGTAAAGTCGGGTTGTTATGGGACGTTGACTGCTCTCATAATGTTGGTGTGACCGGACCCCGGGATCCAGCCGGTCACTACGATCACCATGTCGCCCGACTTGAAGAATCCTCTTGCTTTCCCTGAAGATGTGCATAGAAATAGATAGAGAAGGGTGTGTGAGTAAGAAGGTTTCATAGCTAATAGGCAGGATAGAATGGTGGCATATAGACAAACAGCTCGCTCACACACACACACACACACACACACACACACACACACACACACACACACACACACACACACACACACACACACACACACACACACACACACACACACACACACACACACACACACACACACACACACACACACACACACACACACACACACACACACACACACACACACACACACACACACACACACACACACACACACACACACACACACACACCTATGTCCATGCCGAAGTTGACCCTGTTGTCTACATCGTCAGCCCAGACGGGAGCAGGCAGAGGGTGGAAGAGCACGGGAAACACTCCTCTCAACAGCTGCGACTGACGGGCAACCTGAGGGAGAGGACCAAATATATCAAGGTTTTGTAACATAGTGAGCGTCAAAAAACGACCAATTACCTACAATTAAGGCACCACATAAAGGCCACACATCATTTGGAAAAGATTAAATGAGACCAAAAGTATCAAACAGTAATTGAAAAATATCTCCTATATGTAAACCACTGATAAGTAATTCGATCATCCATTCGAGGCTATACGGCCAAATTAATTCATGATCTTTGTAATGCAGTGGTTCCTAACCATTTTGGTGTGTGAAAAATCTATATAGTAATCTCTATTTGTGACCCCTAATCACAGGTCACAATGAAATGAGTTATGATGAGTTACAACAAAGAGAGATTTGCCCAGAAAACACATTAGAAGATCTTAATCATGTTAAATAACTTTGACCTTTCCACTTTTTTCACCTTTAATCTAAAAAAACAGACGTGTTTTATTCTGTTACAGACTTCTGATAATTATAGTTTGAACTACCAACTACGCTATTAAGTTTTATATTATTACGGTTAAGGTTATTTTGACTTTGTATAAATATATTAGTGATGCTTTTGCTTTGTTTATTTAAGCAACAAGCCTTTTTTTTCACTGCTTATTTGTTTTGACATTATTGGTTCCGTTTCATTTCTGAAATAAATGTTGTATCCCATCACATACTACACATTATTTGTATTTCAACAGGGGACTCTTGGAAAAGAGATATTGCTCTAAGTTGGTTTCTGCTGTATAATAAAGGTTTCAACATTCAAAAAGACCATCCTGTGATCTGGGGGTTGTCATACGGTCCCAGGGTCAAGACCCGTGCAAGCAGCCGTCCACAGAAGTGAGTGTCCACACCACAGATGTTCTGCTATGACCTCCATTCATTTAAAATCACAAGTAATCTTGATTTACTCTGAAGCACATTGTGAAACATTCATGTTCTTTTTAATCAACTGTTCCATAAAACAGAAATACACTCCAGTGAAATATACCAATACAAGTGCTCAGTCGATGAGAGCTATTAGACATCTTCAGTGCCGTCATCATTGACAACAAAAGACAGTGAGAGTGAACATTAATTGTATAACACGTTGAGCAGTTTTGGAAAGTGTGACTCATCAACAATTAGGTTGTTTTTCAGGAAGACAAAAGCTCTGCTGGTTCAGAGGGGCAGACTGTACCTGAGGGCTCCTGGTGATGGAAATGATGGGACAGCGAGGACGGTACCTGGACAGGAGATGTGCCGCCCTGGAGATATGGAGAGGGAACACATTTCAGCAAAGGTTGGCACCTAAGCACGTCTCAACAACTATTATATGAATTTTCCTTGGGCACCATCATCCAATACAAATCTGAAATGTATCCAGTCTTTTTTGAAATTCTCATCTGATTATAAATGGTGTGCACGCTTACACGCTAAACTAAGGCTTTCAATATGCAAAACCTTTCACCTGCTTGAAAATCAGCCTTCCAGCGTCTCAACATGCCTACATTAGCATTCAGATCAAAGCACTTCCGTGTCTAAAGTACACTCTTGCACAGCTGATAGCATCGCTGTAGACTCTTCGTCTTGTTTGATTACAATCTTAATATAAAATCAAGGTCAGCTGTGTCTGCTCAGCCTTTTGGGTTAATTTACACAGCAAAGCATACAGAACCCACACAAATGCACACAAACTTAAGAGGAACACAGCACACATTATAGTCAACATCAGATATCCTAATGATTTTAGAAGATAAGGAAGAAAGAGTACTGCAATGTTCAATCTGCAGCTTTGATTGAGAGGAACATCACATTGGTTGTTCCAGCCTTTTAAAGAGACTGTGTGCATATCCAGGGGGAAGAGGGGAAACTCAAAAAACCTTGAGTGACATGTTTACTCAGTGTGGGCATGCTTAAAGGAATAAAAAAAGCCAGCTGACTACCCTGGGATTTAAATCATATTGGATGGTTCCACACGACGGATCAGTGTCCAACGCCACCATTCAGGAGTAAATCAGGAAGTGGTGTGTCTGTACGTCAGGAAGTGGAAGGTTACGCTGCAGAGGTCGGGGTCGTGGAGCGGCTGTCTTTCATGAAGGAGAGTGGACTATGACTTAAGTTGAAGAGAGGCAATCCAAGTTCACCTTTTATTAACTGTAATTACAATCTTTCCTTAACCTTATGAAACTAGTTTGACATTACAGATTAGATAATGAACAGTTTTGCACCTTTTATATGGAAGCCGTGGCATCAGTGTCTGTAGTGTAAAAGCGCTTTGAGTGGTGGAAAGGCTAATTGCACTATATAAAGGCAAGTCTGTTTATAATTTGCCTGGTGATATGTTAAATATATATACAGGGTCCAGTTGATAGGGAATTGATATTTTCCCTCTCTTTCCCAGCACAGGCACACGGCCTTGTGGGAACTGTTTTTACCAGTATGATAAGGCAGGCCCTTTCTCCGTGTTTGGCTTCAACTATAGCTGTGTCTTAGATATGACCATTAAATAATATTTTCTTCAGACAACACCAGGAAGGTTTGAGCCCACCAGGGACAGGATTTGCAGCGTCTGGTAGTATAATGTTGATATGGATCAGGAGTATTAAAGTGTCAGGAACGGAGGAAGAGAGCTTCAGAGTTAGCAGAAGCTGACAGAAGCTGTCTCTGCAATTGTAAATTCTCCGGCCGTAACTTCACATAAATCTTCAGTATCTGACATCAGTTCGAAGCTCTTCAGTGTACTCCTCCTAATAATATAATCATTAAACCATCAAATAATAATTTTATCTTGGGGCTCTGTAAATTATAACATTTTATTTATATACTGTGATGGACTCTAAATGTTAACTTTAGTAACTCTTTCTACTAAGGCAATACACTTGGCTATACACACCTGCCGCTGGTGGTGAGGACTATGATGGCCCCAGCGCAGCACTTGAAGGAGGACTCTACCGCTCCGATGGCAGTGACCTCTGTGGGGTCAGAGGAGAGAGGAGTGAGGCGACGCAACTCCTCAAACAGCTGCTGGTGGAAAATGGCCCCCTCAGCCTCCCTACAGATCTGAGAGACAGAGACAGAGAGCGTTATCAGAGGGCACCACAATAAGTAACACAACGGACATCATGCACACACAGAAACACACACCGAATGCATCATCGCGACTGCTTCCACAGGAAACAGTCCTTTGGCCGTCTCCCCAGATAACATTACACAGTCTGCTCCATCAAGCACGGCGTTGGCCACGTCACTGCCCTCCGCTCTGGTTGGCCGTGGGTGGGCCACCATGCTCTCCAGCATCTACAAAAACATTATGCATTAGTCTTTTAACCACAACCAAGATGTGACCACTTAGGGGATTGGTTCAATTAATTCATTACAAATAAACCACTTTGTATGTCACTAGATGAGAAGTAATGTAAGGCAGACAGGGCGTTAGAGAGAGAATGAGGGTAGGGGATAATGGCTCTTTGGATGATTGGGCGGCAGTAAAGGAGAAATTAGAGATAATTGATCGAAGCAGGGGAGTATGACTTCGCAAGATCATTATTGACATGCCGAGACTCTGAATGAGCCAATAAGCAGGGCAGACGGATGCAAAATTAGATTTCTCACAGCGTTGCCTCAGGAACTGTATTTTTCTAGTAGTTAATGCTGATTACTGTATGTGTGTGTGGAGGGGGGGTTGATTATGTGCGCAGGTATTGAGTAGCAAAGCTGCCATAACGCCGTCACTCTGTGTCAGGAGCTGTAGCATAAACAAGATACAGCAGTGTGACTCAACATGGCTGCAGGAGTGTGTGTGTGTGTGCAACGGGAGAGGGGTGTTACAGAGAGGAAATGTGTGTGAGGCTGAATTGAATGGAAGTAAGTGTGAGTGCATAATGTAGAAATATGTGCCTGTTGAGTTTTAATGTTAGTTATTTCAACCCATTTCACGCGGTCGGAAAACTCTGCAGTTGAGAGTCTAAATCTACATATTCATAGATTCTGCATCTTTCTTTGTATGCTTGTGTATGTGCTCTCCCCTGACCTGGGTGGCACAAATGACTGGCTTGCCGGCAGAGTTGCAGCGTCCAATCATCATCTTCTGGGCGATGAAGACTTTCTCCGCCGGGATTTCGATCCCCAGGTCGCCCCTGGCAACCATGACGCCGTCACTCTCAGCTAGGATCTCCTGAAAGCTGACAGATAGATTAGAGGAGGATGAGGAGACAAAGGATTGAGAGTTTAGGATAAAGATGAAAGGGAGTTGGGGGGGGGAAGCACAAAAAGAGTGGCAAGCAGCGATGAAGAAGCAGAGGCACGAAAATGAGGATGATAATGTTTGTTTCTGTGCATTATAATTATTCAAATGCAGGTCACGGTCTGCAAAAATAGGATTTGGCTCAAAGCTGCTGGATCTTGAAAACATGGTGAAGATGTTAGTGTTTTCTTATGCTCTAAAACCAAATGCATATGTAAGCAGTGCAATCAAGTAAAATGCTAATCTAAGACTAATTCTGCAACAGGAATAGTATAACAGTATCAATGTTGAAAAATGACATCATGGATCATTAAATCTTTATTAGACGATTAAGTTTTGGGACATTTTATTTAAATGTTGTTAAACGCTATCAGCAGTCAACGTGTAGCAGGAGGAAACGAGAGATGAGTAATTGGGATAAGAGAGCTGTGACATACATTTTGTGGGATATGAGAAGTGGCAGCTATAACTCAACCAGACAGACACAAATTGCTTAGCATAAAAGTGTCAATCCATCACCTGTCACACCCTCCTGCCTCCAGCTACTTTAAATAGCCATGCCCGCCCTAATGTTTTAAACCCATAAATATTTCCCTTGACTCACTTCTGAACCCCTTGCCGGCTTTCCACCTTGCTGATCACTTTGATGTCCCTCCCGTGTGGCCCCAGAATTCGCCGCACGTCTTTGACATCCTGGGCCGAGCGGATGAAGCTGGCGAATACGATGTCGATGCCCTGCGCCACCCCGAACCTAAGGTCGGCCTCGTCTCGCTCGCTGACCGCGTGCAGGTTGATGAGGTTGCAGCCGGGCAGGTTAACACCTTTACAACTGCACAGCAGCCCCCCGGACTCCACCACGGTGTCCACCCAGTCAGCTCCTAGAGAGGAGTTAGGGAACAAGAGGTCAACTAAAGGACACTTTATGAATTGTGGATAGCCAAAACCCCCAAAAAATACAATTTCTGTGAAGAATATGCTCTTAACTTCAGTGGATCGATAAAAGGTATAGCTGATAAGATTTACTCTATAATAGTGTGGGATACATCATCTTGCTGGAGATAATGAAGATTTCCAATGTAAGCTTTAGCATGAATTTGACACTTCAAATCAAATTAAATCAAGTTTTATTTATATAGCACATTTATAAACGATTTTTGGTCTAGCCAAAGTGCTGTAGGCTACATATAATAAAAATAACCTACAGTAGAGACACTTTACAGCTAATACAATAGCACAGATTGTTCAGAATATAAGTATGAGAAAAAAACGACACCCTCTATCCTTGGACCCTCACATCGTACAAGGAAAAACTTCCGGAGAATACCCACAGTTTAAAGGGAAAAAATGTACACTTATTGTAGGAAGGTCCTTAACATTTATTTGGGATTTTTTTAAATTATAAATCTGATATAAATCCCAGCTGTATATTCCAGGTGACCCACTACATCAAACTGTTGAGGCCCAGATAGGATACAGACTAGCATAATGGTGGGTTAGCAGATTTTGTGACCACATTTAAAAAAAATGTATTTACAGGTTATTCAGCTCAGTGAAAAACATCTGATTCAACAGTGCCAATCATTACAGTATCTGACCAAATGAGGTGGTCCTCGCACATTGTTGCTACAAATTGATTTATTAGAGTAACAAAATATAGAATAGGTCCAATAGGACTTTGCATAGACCACAATCAAAGTGAGGGATAGCAGTTAGTAGTAGAATAAAGAAACAAATGCTATGTTTTTGTACATGCATCTATTACATGAATTACACTGCAATCAAATAATGACAAGTTATAATAATATATAAGTAACACAAGAGGTAAGCAATGCAGAAATGCTTGTTTGTTCAACTGTATGTGCATTACCTGTTTCTAACACTTTGAGTCCAATGAGGCCGTCATCTATAAAGATCTTGTCTCCCTTCTTGCTGACTTGGGGCAGGCTCGGGTAATCCACCCAGACCATATTCTCGTCTGTTTTGTCTTTGTCACTCTCTGACGTCAGCACACGGACATGGCTGCCCTTTTCCAGCTCCACCTCCCCCTCCACTTTCTATACAAAGAAAAACACACACAAAGAGGACAGAAAAGCAACCTTTAAGTAAACATAATCTCAGTATTCAACTCATTTTTATCACAAGACTCAATCAGTGCATTGTGTTGTGCACTGAACAGCGTTTTCTCCATGTGTTATTTTAAGATACTGTATTTGCGGGAACGTTTCGACAGACAGACCCAGACTTGCAAGCTGTTGCTGTTGACCATGAACATAAGAATCTCAGATATTTTAGTGCTACATTTTTCTCAATGAATATATTCTCCACTTGTATGAAAGACTAACGGTACAGCTACCCTCCTAGATCTCATCTTGTAATATATATTTAGTTCATGTTCTATCTGTTGGCACTCGCAGAAAAAATAAGGAAGATCAAATATTTATATTCCTCTGCTTGCTTTTGCTAAACCACAATCTGCGTCTGAGCCGAGCTGAAGCCTGATGATCCGACACCACATGCTGTCGAAGCACAGGCGGGTTTCATTTAATGGCATGCCGTGCTTTACTGAGCAAATGTGTGCTATGAATAATTCTGGTAATTAAGATAAGCAAATGATGATGATAAGGTGACAGACCTCCACTGTACGGGTTAAAACTTCCCACAAAAAGGCCCACTGCTTTTTACTTGCAATTTGTTGAATTCTAATATTGTTGTCTTTATTTACTTGTTTGTTTATGATTTAATTTGAAGCGTGAAACTATCGACATTTTTCCTGTTAATGTGAAATGTCTGAGTTTTGTAAGGCCAAGACATGACATATATGGTTACAAAAAAGATAATATACGTAATATAAAATATAAAAAACATAATTAAATGAAATGATGTATAACACATGTTATTATCTCCGGTTTATCTTCCTATTGAGCTATTTAACAGAATTAAGAAATGACAAAACAAGCGAGAACCAGCGTGCAGCTAAAACGTCTTGCAGAACATTTTCTGAACTAATCATCACTAATGAAGAGGTTTCCAAGAGCTTTGAGTTATTTGTTCAGCAAAGCAGACAGCATGCAACAACAAAACAAAGAACAACAAATCAAGATGATTAAAAAGAAAATGAGGACACAAAAAATGTAACCGGTAAGAAATGATGAGGATAGAAAGCAGTCGACAACCTGTCAGCACGTCTCACAGCTGACTGGATGTGAGCGGTGGATTAGCTTCAGACGGTTTGTTGGATCAAGCATGAGATGTTTACCCCTTTCACTAATCCAGTGCGGATCTCTGGACCCTTCGTATCCAAGGCGATGGCAACCGGCCGGTAATACAAGGGGTCAGAGGTTATCGTCTCCACCGCCTCTCGGATGTTTTTGATGGTTTCCCCGTGGTACTGAGAGACACATGGAGGGAGACGGAGAATCAACACATGACTAACTGAGAGTAACGGCACACAGAGAAGTGCTGTACATAGGCCTACCTCATGTGAGCCATGGGAGAAATTAAGGCGTGCGATATTCATTCCTGCCTTGATCATCTCGTGGAGTTTGGGGATTGATCGGGATGCAGGACCTTAAAAACACAGAAGTAAGATATAGAACATTTTATATTAAAACAAAGCTGAAGCAATAAGGAACATTTAGACCAAAATGAGTCAAATAAAGTCAATGGTTCCAGGTCTCAAATTTGGCAATTTGCTGCTTTTGTGTTTACAATAGTGGTGAAGTGAAAACCTTTGTGTTTCGGACTGTGAATTTGCATAAGCAATTTAAATATGTCATTTTGCATTCTGGAAACAAATTCCTGACATTTTATTGGCCAACAATATAATTGGAAGCGATTGATACATTGAAATTGAGATGGGGAGTTAATCTTGAATTGTCATCACAATTAAAATAATGTTAATCTTCAGCGTGTTTTGGATATGCTCTAAAGTCACCATTGTTCTATGAAAATCAGCAAAGCAGTTTTTCCCTAATCCTGTTGACTAACAAACTGGACCAAAAAACATAATCTCCTTGGCGGAGATAATACATTCACTGGTCTATCTACCTTCTAGTTTATTCCTTTGGACACAAGAAATACCTGCCCTTGTGAGGAACGAAAGGTGATCTGGAAAATCAAAGCTTTCAAGAAAGTAGCAGTTAGTGTATTGTGTTTCCTTCTAGTAATCTTCTCCTGTTTTCTGGGCAGGAGAAAGGCCGAGTGAGCTTCACAGCCAAGACTTAAACTCTGCCAAAACACTGAGAGCCACCCAGCATCACCCCGGAGATGTCAGCCTGACCGACTGCCAGCGATGACAGAAATACAACAGTGGCAGAAAACAAACATGAAACTGAGACTCAGTGTCTGAGAACTGTGGTCACACTCACCAATGGTGCAGATTATGCTGGTGTTGCGCGCTGTGATTGGCTCCTGGTCGATGTCCAGCAGACAGAGATGCTCCAGGAAAGTGTCGGCCATGCTGGCATCGAGTTGCTGCCGTTGGATGAAAGAGTCGGGCAGTGTCATCTGATCAGAGTAGCGCCTGATGCGAGCTGTACGAAGAGGAAGCAGAGAATTTGAGAGAAATACTGTTAGCGGGATGAAGTCAGTCAGGGAAATTCAACCACTGACTGCAAAGACTTTAACCAAACACCTCTCAGTGTAAAGGTTAAGGAAGAACAACACTTTGGTTAGCCTGAGTAGCATGTGTTGAGATAAAAAAGGCACCCAGATTTTACATGTACATTGTCAGTAAAAAGGAAATATATTCAGGCACACAGTCACAAAAACCCACATCACATAATGAACTGATATTAAGAAGAGGAAGAAGAAGAAGAAGAATCGGCGGGATGAAACCCTCTTTAATGGTCACTCATGCAGAGCACACAGCACACACAGTGACACTTGGCCTCTGCATTAACCCATCCTACCTTTCCAGGTTTTTACAAAAGTCTTTGAATATTTGCCTAACTTTTCCTTTTCAGATTGTTAAACATTTTGAGAATTGTTTAACTTTTCCCTTCAGATTTTAAAATGATATAAGGATTGATAGTTTAAGTAATGTAATTATGTTATAATGCCACAGTCTTTTGATTTAATATTATGAAGCTAATGTAAATATAATCCTATATTGAAGACACTGCAATTTAACAGATTACAGAATTGATTGTGGCATCTCAACCGTTAACTAAAGCATGCAGGGTTCATTACGTTTTACATGTTGACATTCATCTGTCTCAGTTATATACAAAAATTAAAGATACTCGGCAGGGAAGAAAATATTGTTTTGAAAAGCAACACATTTGAAAACAGGAAAAAACACTGGTATTAATGCCATGTAGGGGTAATCAAAAAGGGCTGTATTGTGACATTTGAAACAAATGAAAATACAAAAAGGGTCTCCACTCTAGGAATCCCTTGATATAAAGAAGTCTGTATTTCAGGAAACTGAAGGAAGGCATGCTGTTTAATACATTTTATCCTACCTTTAAATTAACTGTTGGAACAGCGATCAGACTCAAATGCAGCCTTAGGATTAGGGAGAACATGATTCAGGCAGGTAGAGTTTAGCATCTCTATAGCGACGCGCCGAGCTGTAGCGGTTCTAAATCTTTCCAAATCCTCAAACTCTTTGTGTAAATAATGCAGCAGACTTCCTTGCCACGATGCATAGAAGTGTCATTTTGCAATGGCTTACTCAGTTACTGCTGTGGAGTAGGCCGAAACCCTCTCCACAACAGTTACTATATCTCCTATTATAGAAACTATCCACAATGTTAGACTCTAATGTCCAATCAAACACACTAGCATTATCATGCAAAAATGTTAAATCAATCCTAGCCTTCCTCAAGGAAACATTCACTCCACATGCTTCAAAGAAACAGTGTCTACACTTCAGCTGCAGTCTTTGGTGCGAACAGCTTAAGCTTAAGGTTAAGGTTAAGGTTAGGGTTAAGGTTAAGGTAGCAGGAGCTTGAAAGCCACATTAAGCCCAATTCTAAATGCTTTGGGATAAACTCCCCTCTCTCTGACAGAAACCGGAAATGTACTGAATGTTCGGAACAACGGTTTTAAATCAGCATATTTCGGACAAAAACGAATACAAAATAATATTATAAAACTCAAAATACACTATAGTAGTTTTTCTTTTTTGTAAATCTTTTTGCTGCTTGGTTTTTATTACAGAGTCCCTGTAAATAACAAAAACGTTGTCTATATTTTGAATGTCACTTATTGAGCACAGTTTGTACCTGTTTGCAAAAAAATATTTTGTACACCCATAGTCAGGTAGGGCAGTAGGTGAAGTCAGGCCGATGCAGAGTCACATTTGGAGGGCTTGATAACCCCCCTCCCACTCCCCTCCCCACACTTGTTGGTTTGGTTTGCGGTCGACCCTCCACGCGAACACTGAGTGGAAGTGAGTAGGGGGAGGGGAAGGTTTGGAATTGGGCCTTCAACTCTAATGGGACTGTTGAGGAGAGTGGGAACAGGTGCAAATGGGCGGGGCAGTGAGATGATGTGGAAAGGAGGGAAAGTCTCATGACATTGGGTGGATGGATGGAAAATGGCAATGAAAGGGCTTTGAGAGATGAAAGGAGGGACAGAGAGGCAGACTGTGACAGGAGAAAGGAAGAAGACAAACTGGTGTCGTCTCAGAAGAGGAACTGGAAGAGACTGATATGGCTATACTCTTTTGTTGTTGTGCAGTCTGTGTAGAAGGTATGCTCTTCCCTATCCTAATATTTACAGTGCTAATGCATTCTTCATGAGGAAATTATCATGAATAGATGAGTGTGAAAGCTAAATGTATACTTGAAAACTGGTGTGTTGCCAACGTTTAAACGATGCATGAATTGTTTGTTGTAAGACAACACATGCATATTTGGTGTTTTCGGCCACCCGATAAATATTAATATTACTCCTACAGCTCTGGTTTGGTCTCCACACATTTCTGAGGGAACTATCTGTCTCTTTAGCTGCTTTGTTCACCAGCTACTCTTTTCCTGTGTGTTTCTGCTGCTGTTTGTAGTCCTATAGGAACTGGACTGCTACAGGAGTTGCTAATCAAAATGCTGAAGTTACAGAAGATTGTAAAACCAAAACAGAGCCAAAAGATAAGACGGCAGGATATTGCGTTCAGATGAAAAATTATCTTGGGATTCATTTCTTCAAGCTGTCTTTTGAGCCATTGTTACTATACAAATTTGATTCCACATATTTCAGTAGACACTCAAAACAGTTTCTCAAAAGAGGCAATTTTAAACAAAAAAAACAGTTGTTATGCTTATGTTATTATGTATTTTTTGTATCTCTTAAAACCTAAGACGTACAGCTCTGTAAGCCTTTTAACACTGACGTTTCCTGTCAACACTGCTGCTACTAAACCTGAGCGTACCGACCTGTAGACTGAGGCTGTGTTTTTCATGCAAAGCAATGTGGAACCTGGTTGAAGGCTCTAAAACAGTTCAATGCCATCCATTTTGAAGGATGTCAGAATCAATCATCCCTGCGATTTCTGCCACCACAGGGGAGGGGGGAGTAAAGACCATCGAGGGGAAGGACGAGAGTAGAGGCTTACAGACAAGGTCGCTGCAAACGGCACAATGTGAGCAAAGGGGTGAGGACAAAAGAGAGGAAGGAGGGGGGACGAGTGGAGGGCGAGGTGACGAACCACTAACGGGAATCTAACCACTAAAGGTTCCTATGGATTTACAAAGGAGTAATTCATTTATTTTTGCTATGCCTGCAGGATTAACAACTTGGTGACCTATATAATTTCATAGTGTTGTTTTGGAATTGTGTGCTATAAATGAAAGTGCTCTGTGGAGAATAGACAGAATGACAAAGAGGGAAGTATGCAGAGGAAACTCCCTGGTGAAAACGGTGACTTTTCCTGTGGATTCGGTAGCTGTCAGTATTTTGTCCTCTCTTTCTGTTCCAGTCTTTCTCTCTCCCTCCACCTCCATGTGACCCAGTTCTCCCGCACCGCTGCACACATCATTACGTGTCCCACTGACATCCTGCAGCCCTGACCCATCCCACAGCGTACACATGGAAACACATGTACGTACACATGTGCATACACGTACCTGTTACTGGAAGGCTGGCTAAAAATAAAGCAGGTCAAAGACAGTTGCGTTATCAGAAATGATGGCTGATAAGATGGGTGAGGCAGGTGATGGGTGTGTCCTGTTGCAGAAGGTCACATTCCTGCATGAACGCCGGTCACTGTGCATGTGTGCAATGGACCGCTGAACCCAAGGTTAGAGAGCAACTTCTGCACTAAAGTTTAAAAAAGTAAAAGTATATGACAAATGACTAAGTGATGCATAATCTTAACTACAAAAAACATCTGGATCATTTCTGATGAGATCATTTGATTTGTCATAATCACGGATATTGGAATATGATAAATGAATATAGCCACAAATACACATCATTAACGGCACATATTCTGTGTCTTTGCACGTTAACAGTTAATCCAGATAAAATAATTATTTCGGGATTTTTAATCATGCTGAAGTTCTATGACAAATATATAAAAGTTGTTAAAGCTCTGCAACACATATTATAAAATAACATTATTGTTCAACTTACCCATTTTACCCATAAATACATCCATTTTTAATAAGAAATCCACTGCAAAGTTCTTTCTTCTCAACTAGTTTATTTTTATTTCGATATACTGTAATTTTTCTATATTTCTCCTCTGCCTTTATCCTTGTCTGTGCTCAGGTCACGCACTTTTCATTCTGTAAGTTTAGCGTCAGCGGAAGAAGCCGGGTTCAGTCTCGTTCCTTTGGTTTCACACTCTGACCCCTCTGATCCCCCTCGTCTCTCCTCCCACTCGCTCATTTGGATGGGGGCCATGCACTTCTTGCAACATAGGAAGGATTTTGGATGAATAAGTAGCCTGACTGGGTCAAGGTGATGCTAAATAAGGAAAGAACTTCATGTCACAGTGATGACACTAAACTATCAGGGTGCACTACAGTACAAAGTCATTTATTGTCACCCTAACTCCGAACCTGAAACACTATTAACCTCAAACAAAACGCTTTCTAGTACTCCCGAATGACTGTAAATTGTGCTGAAACTAAAAGAATCATTAACATTTCAATAACTTCAAAGCAAAATGCCAAATATTATATACTCATACTTTGTTTCTTTTCTTTGTATTTCATTGCCGTAAAAGTTTTGGACAAACTAAACATTTAATGACATCAAATAAAAAAAATGTACTTTTGTGAAACATTTGATAGACTGGACAATTTATTAGTTAAATGTATAAATAATAAATGAACAGATGAATACATGAAGGAAGGATTCTAATAGGCCTATGTTAATAGGTCATTTATAAATGGCTGTACAGTAGTTTCCAGACAGCCGTTATAAATGTTAATAAGTTATTGAACAATCATTTTAGCCCAAATGGCTTACAGCAAAGGTCAAAGGTAAAAATAATAATAATAATTAGTGGGATATAGGTGATGAAATGAAAAGCTAAAAACATAGTTTTATAATTCAGGAAAAATACTAAATTTGTAAACCAGTGCAGTTTTATTAATAGATTATAACTGTGTTGAAAGTATTAGTAAATTATTAACTTTCCATTGATTATACACTTTTTGAAGCTTGACTTACTACAAAACGGTATTTTTCTAGACCAGAAAAACAAGTCAGAAGGAGTTTGTTAGAAATTGAGTTTAAAGTTTCCTAATCCCAGAACGTTTTTGTACCTTGGAAAAAGTTTGTATCGTTTCTAATCTGTTGTCCTCCACATTTTGCATTCGCAGCAGGTTGCTGTTTTATTTGAAAACACACAAAAATGTCTCCATGTTCGACACCTGATAACGGCTGATGTTATATAGCTGTGAGACTTTGACAAATGAGGTGACATAGAGATGATGTGTCTTCCACTCACTGACACGGATTACTTTGCGTTTCCTGGAGTGCATGGAGCAGATTTTGTATCTATGCAGAGTCACTCATGGACCCAGACTGACAGTCAGAGTGTAAATCTTTAGCCAGAGCACAAACAGACCTTTGTTCCTCAGTAAACAAGGGAAGCTGCAGCCCTGAGCAGGGGCGCCGTAAGGGGGTGAAAAGTTAGGACGATTCTAAGGGCCCGTGACTGACAGGGGCCCCAAACAATTTGAGAACATTAAAGGCGACCTATCATGCAAAATGCACTTTTTTACATCTTTTATACATGAATATGTGTCCCCGGTGTTCCAGGGAACTCACCAAGTGTCAGAAAACACAACCCTCTGTATTTTCCTCCATACCCAAATCTCTTAAAAAGGGGCTGCAACGGATCTGATACAGACTGATCCAGATTTGAACACTTCTGTGACGTCACAGAAGTGGCGCTACGGCTATTGGGCCAACTCCACCAATCAGGAGGAGACAGCCACGGACATTGCCGTTCGAAAGCGCTGGAGACGCTGTAGTACATATGCCAGGCCTGTAGATGGTGCTGTTCTCACAGAATCAGCCCAAGACAGTGTTAAATTGAGCAAAATGAGGAATGGCTAAAATGCATGATCTGTTTGGTATTTTGAAAAATAAAAAGTATAAATATGCCTTATATAGGTATGGTCCTACACTATATTATTCAAATATAGCATGATAGGTCCACTTTAGGAAAAAAATGTTTAAAGGGGACCTATCATGCAAAATGCACCTTTGTACGTCTTTTATACATGAATATGTGTCCCCGGTGTTCCAGGGAACTCACCAAGTGTCAGAAAACACAACCCTCTCTATTTTCCTCTGTACCCAAATCTCTAAAAACGGGACTTTAACGCATCTGATACAGACTGATCCAGATTTGAAAATAGTCTGAAGTCAGTGACGAGGAGCTCCGCCTATATGGCCAACTCTCCACCAATCAGGGGAATGAGAGGTTGCCGTGGCATGGTAACAGCATGGTAACAGCATGGTAGCACGACGCTCGTAACTCGGCCCCCTCCTTTGCAGGGGGGCGTGGTCAGCTGCAGCGGATTTAAAGACAGGGGTGGAGGAGAGCAAAATAGAGTGAAATGAGGCATGGCTAAAATGCATGATCTGTTTGGTATTTTGAAAAAGAATACGTATAAATATACCTTATATAGGTATGGCCCTACAATATATTATTCAAATATAGCATGATAGGTCTCCTTTAAGTAAACTTTGTGATATCTTTTCATGGGGCTCAAAATCCCTGGTGACGCCCCTGGCCCTGAGTGACACACACCTATGATATAACGTTATTGAACGTAATTACCCGACTGGAGTAAAGGTTGGTTTTACGCATGCAGACCAAAGTCCAATAATATAAAAATAATATGCAACTTTTGCAACACTTAGTTGGTAGGCTACTTTAACTTTCGTTTTTTGGTAACATCAAGCACTTCATTTTCGTGTTTCAGGCTAGAGTATTTTTATGAAACGTGTCAACAAACAAGTGACTTAAGCGGAAACAATAAATCATCATTATCTGATGGAAGAAAATAAATAGTGTGCAAGAAAAGTTTTTCAGAAGAAAAATAAACAAAAACCGCTTGTAATATGAACAGCAGGGTACAGAACGTCTATGCACGCTGCATAAAGTGCTTACAGTAGGTTACAGTTACAGACGCAGATAAGGAAGTAAGGCTGTAAAGTTTAGATATTAATAAAGGAAACAACCAACCTGTTAGATCCATGAAGCAGGCCCAGAGGACAGTGAAGAGGGACTGAAGGGAGGGGCAAGACTGAAACATTTAACTGAATGTGTTGATATGCGTGTTAGCGCCATCTGGTGGGAAACAATGCAACTGTTGCTTTTGCAAGCTGAGCCATGAAGCAATGAAGACAACAGGAGAACGACATTTTAGGCTACTTTATTTACCAGCAATTTGAATATTTTGGGTTAAAAGCTCAGTATTTAAGGATGCAAGAAAAACTCAGTGCAAGCTCCAGGGAGTATCATCAGAAATATGGTTGTTATGTTTTGAGATTCAAGCTTTAAGCTACAAAGTGTGATCAAACAATGTTGATAGCATTAGTCTCTTCCGTGTGTGTGTGTGTGTGTGTGTGTGTGTGTGTGTGTGTGTGTGTGTGTGTGTGTGTGTGTGTGTGTGTGTGTGTGTGTGTGTGTGTGTGTCAGAGTTGGCTGAAAGTAATCCTTGGCGGGGTCTCAGGCTGGAGGATGAGGGTGCATGTGGTTCTGATGTCCTCTGAGGATGACACGCTGAGATGGAAGCTCAGCAGGATCTAAACGGAGAGGGAGGAGAGACGCGAGGGAGGGGGAGAAGGTCATGTAGGTGTTAATACTGAGTGAAGAGCACATGTTAAGAAGGATCCAAGTTATGCTATACTTAGCAACAGTTATTAAAAGGTTCATATTTCTATTTTGTGCCTCTAATGTGACATGTTTAGAGGCTTTAATGTTCATAATCTGCTTTATTTTTTATAAGTACTGCCTGTGCTGCAGGACCTCTTTTCACCCTCTGTCTAAAACCAGAGCCCAGTCTGCTCTGATTGATTAGCTGGCCGGGTCTTTTGTGATTTGTCAACTGCTTAGAGATATCCGGCCCCTAGCATGTACAATGTGTTTGAGCGCTAGCCTATCAAACGTGAGAGTTAAATAATGATAAAGAAAGGAGGCGTTTCAGGAAAAATACAAATAAAAAGTTAGTGGAAAATTAGATGTGAATTATTTCCATTTTATGCTTTTTGCTTCACATCCTTCCTCTCTGACTTCATCCTCCTTTTCTCATCTGCTATTACTCACATGCATGAGTAAGAGCTGCATCTCGTTCTCAGCAATCCTCCTCCCGACACACTGCCTTGCCCCAAAGCCAAACGCCAGGGAGCGAAACCCCCCTGCCCCCTCTTCTCTCTGGCCCCCCTCCCTGCTGCTGCCCCACCGCCCGGGGTCAAAGCGCAGCGGATCCTCAAACACATCCGCACTCCTTCCCAGGGGGTATAGACAGGCCTGGACCATGGTCTGAGGAGAGAGAGGATGGCCGTCACACACACTGAGGTCAGCTGAAGCAGTGATTGTTCCACACTGTGACAATGATCACTCACCCCAGCAGGAATGTGGTAATTCTGAATAACAATGTCTTTGATGGGATACCGCTGCACTGTCGTTCCCACCGGGTATAACCTGACACAACACACATACACACAGCACACACACACAGCACACACACACAACACACATACACACAGCACACACACACAGCACACACACACAGCACACACAGCACACACACACACACACACACACACACACACACACACACACACACACACACACACACACACACACACACACACACACACACACACACACACACACACACACACACACACACACACACACACACACATTTGTTACCATTCACTAGGAAATATGGAACATATAAGTCACATATAAACAATATATCACATTCATCATCACATATATCAGCAAATACATCACATACGTTCAAAAACATTGCATTTAGCAAAAAAAGGAGAGAAGAAACATTGTGCAGACATGAACTTTAATGCCCATGCTCTAAAGCACTCTTATATCTTTCTGCCTCCCTATTAATGATACTTTCATGAAAACCTCAACACAATTTATCTTTATTGTGAATTGAGACTTTTGTCTTATATTTTGGATATGGTAATTTAGCATGTTGTCTTTGCCATCTTTCTTTTCCTGGTTTTTATTAAAGGTTTAAATGGTTTTAAAGCATAATGAAGGTATTATATACTGATAGGAACCTGCAGGCCACAGAGTACATACACACTGCAGAGATTAAGTGTGTGTATCTAGGTGGCCTACTTTAATCAGGCCATGAGCAGATGTCTTGAGTATGCTGTACCTGAGAATCTCCTTGATTGTGCCCTTCAGTAGAGGTGCCCCCTGCAGGGTTTTCTGAGGGTCACCACCAGCCTGTCCACACGACACCCTCACCTGCTGCCTCACCCTCTCCTGCACCTCGGGGTTACGGCCCAGCTCAAACAGAGCAAACTGCAGGGGCACCGCTGTCTGCAGGGGGGGGGGGGGAGGGTGACAGGGAGTCAGTGACAGGTGACAGGGAGTGAGTCAGTGACAGGAAAACAAACACAAGCAACACTCACTCACTCACTCACTCACTCACTCACTCACTCACTCACTCACTCACTCACTCACTCACTCACTCACTCACTCACTCACTCACTCACTCACTCACTCACTCACTCACTCACTCACTCACTCACTCACTCACTCACTCACTCACCCACCCACACACACACACACACACACACACACACACACACACACACACACACACACACACACACACACACACACACACACACACACACACACACACACACACACACACACACACACACACACACACACACACACACACACACACACACACACACACACACACACACACACACACACACACACACACACCGTGTCCACCCCTCCAGCCATTAGCTCAGTGATGTTGGCTTTGATGAGGTCCAAAGACAGCTGTCCTTTCTCCATGAGTTGACCCAGAACCCCGGTGTACCGAACTCCAGCTGTTCCGGCCCCAGACCCCTGAGCCTGTGAGGAAGACATTCGTCGGTACCCCTTCTGGATCCTTGCCTCTGCTGGAAAAGGATGAGAACAAGATGGCACAAAAGTCAGAAAATATGGTGAGGTAGGATACTGAAACAGATTGAATTGAGTCAAGCATCCTTCACATTCAGTTCCTGCCTAATTACTGGGATAATCTTTCAGGCATCGCTAATGATTTTTCACTTTTCCCACATGCAGACATTCAGGAACATTTCCGTTTTGAGCCTTTTAACACATGCCATGGCAGTGCTGAAACAGATTGGGCAAAAGGCAGTAAAGCAGGCTTGAATACCACACTTTTGGATGCCAACCCCAATAAACCTAGCAGAAGACAAAGAAGTAAGGGCAAGGTTGGAGGTACATAAACGTTTTAAAGATAGACAGACACAAACTAAATTAAATCAGTGCTTGTATTGTGCCTACCATGGCTGAAGATGTGGTCCCATGCGTTGGCGTGCTGAGTCCACAGGGGCGCGCCGATGCGGAGCAGCAGGCGGGGGGGCAGGTACAGGAGAGGGGGGGTTGTTGCCAGCATTCGCTCCACGGCCCAGATGAACTTCTGGGACTCCAGGGAGGGAGATGAGGAGAAGAGGCCAATACGTTCTCCATAGAGCACATGGCAACTGGCTGCAGGGGGTGGAGCGGAGGTGGGGGTGAGGGACATGTGTGTCAAGGTATGCAAACAAGCTAAGGCTAAAAGAGGTTGAAAACACAGTTGAATTTCTTGAAATAATCATCTCAAATAGCCTATAAAACCTACAGACTAGTTTTGGAAATGCAACGCTTGAAGGATTACCTGGCCCTATGGGTTAAAGTGAAGTAAAGTTAAAAAAAATGCTTGAGGAAAGAACTTTTTCTGTGTTTTTCAAATCCAGTTCCACACAGAGAGACAATTATGTTTTTGAGCGCATACCTTGTCTCGGAGGAACTGCCTCTCCTCCATCCATCAGCTATGAGACATGCTTGTATTATATTAACTTCACATCACTGACTGGAATAGAGTTTCTTGCAGCTCTATTCCTATCCTGGCTTAACACCTGGCTCCGTGTGCAGCGGTCCATTAGGAGCAGACTAGCATGACTCAAAGTTATCAACTCTCCCTCCTTCACTCTCTGTATCTCTCTCTGTCACTCACACACACACACACACACACACACACACACACACACACACACACACACACACACACACACACACACACACACACACACACACACACACACACACACACACACACACACACACACACACACACACACACACACACACACACACACACACACACACACACACACACACACACACACACACACACACACACACACATATATATATTCAAGTGTTCAGCACACTGAGTCACACGTCACATTCACACTTGTGAATGTGACGTGTTGTAGATGAAAGGAGCAGAATGCGGGAGCTTTGATCGTCTTTGTTGGTGTTTCTATTTTTAAAGGTGCGTGTTCTCCTGGACCTCCCACATCTATAATATGTTAACAACAGATATGCCTCGGGTTAAAATAAGGTTTGGTTCTCATGAGAGCTGAGAATATTTTATAATTAAAAGGAAAAAAAAGTCGCAATGAGACATTAACAAAGGCCAGCAGATTTTGTAAAAGAGAATTTGTTATTTGATCATTTCATAAGATGTCACCTACGTCAGCATTTGTGATTTAACTTGGCTAATAAATAGAGTGAATGAGAGCCAATCTAAATGGGGAGATGACATTTATCCAAAACCATCCCCTACCGAGGATGTTAATGTCATGACAAATATGTATGAAATGCTCACCAAGACAGAAGGAGTCAGCATTTTTTGGAGTTGATGAGTTGACATGTTCCCAAGTAAAAGTTTACTGTGCAATCAAACAAAGAAGCTGCAGGTCACAAATCACTGACCTTCCAGTGCAAATCGGAAGAGGTCAGGACTGGGGTCGACGGTCAAACTGCGTTTCCCCCCCTCGACTCTGCCCTCCTTCCCCACTCTCACTTGCAGCATTCGACTGAAGTCCCTTGCAACCTCATCAAGCAGGGGCAGGAAACGCTTTACGGGCGCACTCATCATCACCTCCCTGTTGAGGATCAGGCGATCAGCTCGCCACTCCTCACCGTTCCTGTGAAGAAAAGAGTTAAAGGGAGCATATTAACCTGGTTCACTTCCTGATTCTGAAAACAGTACACCTTTCTCAGCAGATGTGCTGTTCAGTTACTTAAATACTTCTTAAGTATAGAGGTTCTGGTTCCATATCAATGTCTGTTTCCCCTTGGGTTAAAATATTTTTATCCTGACATGTATGCATTTTTCTACAAAGAAAAAACTTGTGCAATCAAAATATTTGAAAGATGATACAATCATATCTATATTATGTGTAGGAGCTTTAAAAACTAGAGCAACAATTGATAGCAGAATACTTTACTGAATCAGAATGATTGAAGGACAAACAGAACATTTGCAAGATGATGATGGCACAAGTGATTTCATAAATGGATACACACTCAAAACACACACACACACACAATGAAAACCTTCATACACTCATTCTCGTTAACCTGTCTTCTTGCACATCCATGACTATGAAGTCCCCAAAAGGTTGAAAGTCCCCACAAAGTGACTGAAACAGATATACAGTGTGTAAACATAAGTTGAACCGAGGTGTGTGACTGACTTGAGGAAGACTCCCTTGCTGAGCTGCCGTGTCTCTCTGTGAGTTGCCCAGGGCTGCAGGGTCATGCGTCGGGGGTGCAGGCCCTCAGAGCGGAACAGCTCAGCAATGTCCATCGGCAAAATGATGTTCACACTGCTCTGGGTGCCCACATGCTCCCTAAACAGACACAGAAACACACACACAAACAGAAAGGCTATGGTGTTAACTGACATGTATTACTTTTACATACATATATTAGAAAACAACTCAAGGGTCAATGACACGCTTAGGGAAAGGCCATCCTGTCTTCCTGCTACCTGTAGATGGGGCCGAGGGCTTTGAAGGTCCTCTCCATGTGTAAGTGAAGATGCCGTAAACGGTCTTCTCTCCAGAACTTCACCAGGTTGACCCAGCCACTCCTGCCTGTGTGAGGGATCTCCTCAAAGCTCCTCACCCGTCCTTCCACACCCTTCTTTCTAACTCCAGTACTCTCAGCTGCTTTTCTGCCCTCCAGCTTCCCATGTGCCACCGTCCCTGCCGCCGCCATGCTGAAAGCTCTCCGAGGTGCGACGCCACAGAGCAGATTTCTGGACCCGCAGGTTTGCTGTGCTCCGACACACACAGTCACTCGGATGTTCATCATGCTCCTCATGGTCCAGACGAGATGTGTCCGTTGGTCTCATTCAGAGTTGTGACTCCGCTCGTTGTTGTCAATTATTTCCCAACTTCTACCTCAAGCTCATATCCTTGAATGTGCTCCATTGCTCTGATGAAGTGATAGCGGACGATAATTTATGGATGCAAAGATCAGAGTTCAAGAGAATCACAACAAAGCCCAAATGTCAGAGTGATCCCGAACACACAATCACACACACACACAAAACCCATAAAAGAGTGAGTCCAGCTGGTCAAAGAGGTCTTTATTACAAGTTTGTTATCACAGCTAATAAAACTAAAAGTGAAACGAGCATGACTAAACTTATCGAGAACCGAATAGCTTAAAACTGTGCTCATAAACGTTAAAGAGAAAACATGTACATACATGTGATATAAGTCAAAAATTATCAGAGAGACAGTAAAAACAATTCTCAGCTAATAATAAAAATAAAATAAATGTCATTGTGTGAATGTGTGGTAAAATGTGAACATGTTGCCCTGAGGTCCCTTACTTGTGAACAGATCACTCGCTTGGATCTATAGCCTATCTTTAAGACACTAGCTTCTAGATTATATAATACAAAATATATTAAAGTAATTATTATAATGACCAAAAAAGTCTCTAAAAGGGGTGGAATCGTGATCGACCCTTTTATAGGAACTGTGAAAGCCTCATTACGCATGAGTCCTTTTATGAATCACTTGTGAGGAAACTTTTACTAATTGATCAGATTTATGTTCTTCCCACCCACCTAAATTAATATTAATATTTCATATGATAGAAAATGATCAGGTATATTATTATTGCTAAAAAAAAAAAGACAAGAGGAAAGTAAAATCTGAAATACATGTTTATGTGTAACAGGATGATTGTGTATTGCTGCTGAATGAGTTGGTGTGTATGAGGGTCTCCTCTTGGTCCCCTTCACTTACACAACGAGCAGGCGGTATTGATCACATGACCATACAGGTTGTTGCCGTAGGAGTGGACATCTTGCTGTGCCTCCTCTCTGTGAGCGCGGCCGGGCCGAAGCTGAGGCCTTGGAAGGCGCTCAGCAGGTTGAAGCCGTCGTCCTTGGCTCTGTTTTCAGGATGAATGATCTTCGACAGCTCATGGGGGAGCGACACCTTCCCTCCAACAGGCCTCAGACGGTTTGTGTCCTTGCGGCTCTAATTATGACAAAAAAACAGGCAAAATAAGAAGAAGAGGGTTAAAAAGTCTGAACATGAAGACAAATAAGGACACGATGACCTTAATTCACTCTTTAATCCATTACTTACACCCATGTTACACCAATACAGCAAAGACAAAAATAACTAATATGTCCACAGCTAAATGTTACACAATTGTACACCAAATCAGGATTATAACTGTTGGGGTCATCGAGTTGAAATTTGTTTAAAAACTATGTAAATTATTTTTCCAAACCGGGAATAAGTACAATAATCTTGTTAACTACTTAACTAAAACAGTAAGTGCTAAACTACCACAAATACATAACTTTTTCATTTAATCATGTGTTAACATTATGCCTGGATTATATATTGGAGATAATCAATAGTGGACAATTAGTTCATGTGGTATAAGATATGTTGGACCAAGACATTTCTCCTGCGCTAATAGAGAAACTAAAGTCAGACATAATTGCTTTTCTTGTTATATTACAAACATTAACGCAGACCTCAGACAGCTGATATTTCTTTCTGAATTGAGCTCTCATCGCTGCTCTCTCTGCGTTCTTCTGAGCGTTCATTGCTTCCCGCTGCTTTCTGTAAACACAGGAAACAAGAACACAAAGACACCTTACATTTTAAAGGCAGAAGTAATTAAATCAACTTCTCTGTTGGAGTAGTGACTTTTCTATGCTAATTAATTCAATTAATTTAGACTGCCTTGTCTAATGAAATCTAATGGAGACAGCAGCAGATGACAACATAATGAAAATAACTTTTAATGGTTTAGTTCTGTTGCCTTAAGGAGAGGCATGTTTTTGTATTTCTACGTTGTGTGTCCACTTGCCTCTCCTTCTCCAGGTCCTCATTGTACGGTTTAAAGATTGACGGGTCTTTGGTTTTGGACTTCTGGAGATGACGGCTCCTCCTCAACCTGCTGCCTCCTCCTCTTCCTCTCCCACCGCTGTTCCACCTGATCCTTGGCTTAGCACACAACCTCCTCCCCTTCACCCCCGACACACAGCTGGTCATCATGCTGAGGGGCTTCTTCAGAGACTTTTTCACACTACTCAAAGACTGCATGATGCCTGTAGCTCTGAGGACAGTAGGGGACGACCACACCCTACTTCTCTGACAGACGACGGGTGAATATATAAAGTTTTTCTCCGCCACTCATGTTTAGGGTGAACTCAGGACACACAAGATGTCATGTCTTGTGGTGGCAAGAAGTTTGAGACCTGCCAAGGACAAGGTTCAGACACGCAGACTGAGTGAACACACTCATACACACAGTATGAACAGTGTAACAAAATGTTAAATAAAGATGAAGTGTTTTTCATAGAGGGAAGGGAGGTACTAAAAGAGAAATGTGGTCACTTTAAAGGGACAAAAACAGACAAACGTCAGACTCAAACATAATCTACATATTCCTCCTTCAGGCCACTAAATATCCACCCGATCAAAATGTCCATACATCGACAGTTATCTTACCCATGCAGGTGGTCACAGTTGGCCAAAGGCTCACAGAGAAAATCCTGGTAAAGCTCCAGCCAGATGGCCTCCACTGCAATTAGACAATCCCCGACGCTTTAGAAAAGAATAAAGTAGAAACAAAAAAACTCTCCACTAGAAGTTGTTTTTGTGTTTTGTGACCCTAACTGAAGTAAATCACTGTTTTATTTACCAGGTTTCAGCCTTTGCTTACTACACTCGACGACACCACGCAACCCTCCTGAACAGACTACCACTTAGAGGACTTACCGAAGGGAATCTCGTTAGCGTTGGCAGGCAATGAGCGACTAACGCCTTTGTGATGAAGATTAAGACGTGAGCCGTTGTCATGTTGAGTGACACACACATGGGTCCTAGGCTTGACATCAGCGTTGGTCCTGTGGAATTAGAGTTCTCATGGTGCTGCGTTATCTGCATTTTGTTTTGTATTTAGAAGAAAAGCAATACATTTAGAAACTAGTATTTAAACTCAGCCAACCAGAAAGCTATTCAACTTCAACAGATTCTTCTCAAGATATGTTCAGTTCCTTTCAAAAGCGCAATCGGTATTTGGCTGAGTGGATATTCAGAGATGAAAGTTTCTGAGAGGAAATGAAACAAAGCGGCTCCTGGAAAGAGCGAGTCTGGCCTGAGACGGCAGCATATAAATCACTGAGAGATAAGAGAGAAGTATTAACAACTGGACCCAAAAAGTGCCCCAACAATTGAAGAGAGAGTGACAGGTTGAGGTCAGACTCTCCAAAATCTCCATCAAACAACATCATTACAATGCTCAGGCTTCTTCCTTTCAATCCCCCTCTTTTTAACCTTACTTTATCAATAATTTCCCTCTAAAAATCCTTATTCATCAATTGTCTGACTTAATTAATTGGTTTTGTTATTGATTAATTGCAGTTTGCCGATGTGTGCCTGTTATTAAAGGGAGAAAAGAGTGAACACTATTTTACTTTAAGTTTGTATAAGTACCAATAAATGATGTATGTTTTATGATGGTATTCAATATAGTTGTAAGCTAATGAAAAACAATCAATAAAATGGATAACGTCTCCTAAGAAGGATATTTTTATTTTAATGTTTTACATAGTTGTCTTTTATTCTAGTTGATTAAATTAAAATGTAATGAACCATTTAACCTTTGTATACAGCTGATGAATGACTGAAGTGTTACCCATGACATATTTTCTGTGTTGTGAATGTCTTTAATTGAGTCCCCTTGGTGAGATTTGTTTTTATGACCTACCCCACTGCCCTATTTAGCACACACATGACCTCTGAATATTTCATCCAACCCACTTCCAGTCCCTCAAGCTCTTGTTTACCTCTTACCCTTTGCTTACGTTTCTGAAGGTGAGATGAGGACGCTTTAATGCTTTAACAAGATCACAGAGAAAAGCCACGCCTAATGTTCACTGACAGATCTGGGATCAGTTCACTCGAGCAGCGGCCCTGTGTCAGGAGTATTTCTCCACAGGTGGGATAAACCGAGGTCGAGCACATTAACAACCCTACGTCCTAAATATTTAGCTAAGTTGTATTTCTCTGACAAATCACAAACAGAAACCATACCTAATTGATGTAAATTATTAACACACACACACACACACACACACACACACACACACACACACACACACACACACACACACACACACACACACACACACACACACACACACACACACACACACACACACACACACACACACACACACACACACACACACACACACACACACACACACACACACACACACACACACACACACACCAGAAATAAGGGCCCATTCATTCAAACACACATTGACTGACTAAGTCTCTCATCTCTGCCAAGGCTGGAGAGGAAAACTGGCGAGCACACACACTCTCTCAGCCTTGTGACCGTGCTCTCTGCTGAGCTGCACTCCATCAATGTGTGTGTGTGTGTGTGTGTGTGTATGTGTATGTGTATGTGTATGTGTATGTGTATGTGTATGTGTATGTGTGTGTGTGTGTGTGTGTGTGTGTGTGTGTGTGTGTGTGTGTGTGTGTGTGTGTGTGTGTGTGACAAATGTATTAAACTACTGAACAAGTAATTTCATACACATTTTATTGAACAAGAGACAGAAATAATTGTTATAATTTGACAAACTAAAAATATACTTTCCATTTCTTACGTTTTTTTTGTATCTATATCCTCTAAATTTTAGAGATACTTTTATTTTGTTTACATTTTGAAGAAGACTACTAATCTACTTGCATGTGAGGATCAGCAGGTTTAAGCCCATTTACTTCCATTCTTGTATATTTATTTCCCACAAAAAAGATTGTTCTATGCTGCTTTTTCCAATGTTAAATTCAGTTTGATACAAAAATATATTAGCAGATTGTTAAATATGTTCGGTAAAAATCAAGTAATGCAAGTTACATTCTTGTTTTGATGAAACACAGTGCCCTTTTTTAAAAATCAATTTGCACTTATCTGTGTTAAAATGCAACAATATTACATTGAAAAAAGAAAAGAAAAATCACCTTTTAAGAAAGTCTGAAACCGTTGAGCCAGTATCAAAAACTGGTTAGCATTTGAAGGGGTGCAAAACCCTTGTCTGATAGACAAATGTAACTGTCTTGTATTTCTTTGACTGCTTTCACTAGCAGCACTTTTAGCTAACTGCGCCCAAACGGCAGACAAATATGAGCTTAATGGATCATTTAGCAACGAAGGAGTAATATATTTTCCTTTGGACTGGGTGGAGACCAAAAAGACAGCTTAATGGAACGTGACTTTTGTGCAGTGTTTCCAACACTCAAAATGTAAGTCGCGAGCATTTGCTGCAAGATGTAGCTGACAGATGACGTAGTACTCCTATTTGCATATTGGCAACTGAGCATTCATCTGCACATTCTGAGTGGTTATGTTGAAGCGAGAGAAGACTTATTGCACACGGAGAGAAAGAGAGAACCCCTGTTAAGTTGGCAGAACAGTCAGACTGTTATTACTAATGACTATTTACCTTAACGGTCTAAATAAATGGTTACTTTTTAGGGACTAAAAATCAGCCCGGACATCTCGACTGGCCCACTTCTGTACTAATTTACCACTAGTAAATTGTCCTACAGTGGGGGGGGGTGCTAGTGACTTATCCGACCGGCCCACTTGGGTACCGCTAGTAAATTGTCAACGGGGTGCCCACATCGTCCGACCGGACCACTTCGGCACCGGCCCATCGGGATTCGTCCCGAACGTCCCGATGGCCAGTCCGCCACTGGTCCCTCAGGGTCTAGGGTCTGTTCAGGGTCATCTGCTCGTATCACAGCTGTTCCTCCAGACGTGGCTCCGTCCTGGATGAAGGAGAGGCAGGAAGAAGGGGTGAGACAGGGCGGAGGACAGCGAGGTGCGTGTCGATGGCTTGTACTCCAGCATCCTCTCCAAGAGGAAGAAAAACTGGTGGTGCTCTGTCCCGTGTGAGGACAGGTACTTCTGGAAAAGGCATAGAGAGAAACAAGTCATAAGGGTATAAATGTACTTAGCATTTGTAAACAAACAAACTAAAACATTTGTATTGGTTATAACCCACGTGATGTTATTTTTCACTGTTGTTTTGAATTATAATTTGATTTCTAATAGTTATAATTGACATGCATTATTAATTCATACTGGTCGTTGTTGCTGTAGTATTTACATTTGTATTCCTACTTATTCATGAGTTTACATGTGTTATCCAAGTGTCTCCTAATTGTGTGTCTGATATTTTTTATCTTTAGCACAATCCATATCTTTTTTTTTTGCAGCATAGCATAGCTCCACATCATGCCGAAAGGTTGTGCTTCAGTGTGGAATGAAATGTGCTTGAACCAAAAAGTTTGTTTGCCCCTGCCTCTGCTCACCCTTAATGGTTTGCACTTGGCTTTCACATAGCGCCCGGCCTTGGAGCCCTCGTTCCAGTCGAGACGCCCACGGTGGAAATACTTCTGCTTTCTGTGAAGAAGAAAAAAGTGTTTGAAATGAAGTGAATTTAGTTTGCATGTGCGTTTGTGCAGCAGTGAAGAGGAGTGTGTTACCGAGTTTCCTGTATCATACTCTGAGGAAGTGGTCCCTGTATGCTCTCCATCATAGCAAGATGCTCCTTGTTGTCATGAGTCTAAAAGTGAAGATAATCATGTCAAAAAGATACAGAATTAACTATTTGTATCATGCTATCATTTTACTAATATAATCATACATGTGACCTGGTACAGTGTGAAGCCTGCGTAATATTCAAACAGGATGCAGCCGATGCTCCACACATCACACGGGTGACTCCAACCCAGCTCTGTGGGAGAGGGAAGGGACAACATCTTCAAAGATAAGAACAACTCCTGGGTACTCCGTGATATATTATCCACATGTCTCACCCAGAATGACCTCTGGAGCTCGGTAATGACGCGTAGAAATGACGGTGGAGTGGTGCTCGTGGTCAAAGGTGGCGCTGCCAAAGTCGACCAGCCGCACTGTGGTGTCTTTTATTCTCCGGTCATTACACTTCTGGAGGAAGACAGAAAGGAAACAAGCCAACAGTTTAGCCAGATCTAAAGGACTAAAGTTAAACTGTGCACACATACACTATGCTACAGGAACAGATTTACTACTCTACAAACAATCCAGCTGCTAAACCAACCTGTACTTCAAGCCTGTATACATGGGAAGCTGTCACGATCTGTCTGTGTTGTGTTCTGTCTTTGGTTTCCTGTTTTATTTTGAAAAGTGTTCACCCCTGTCTTGCCTGTTGCTTTCTGTCTGTGTTCCCTCCTGTCTGATTACCCGATTGTGTTCACCTTGTGCCCCTGTGTTTTCTCCTCCCTCCTCACCTGTCTCTTGTTTCTTTGATTAGTCTTGTGTGTATTTAAGTTCTGTTTTTTCGGTCTGTCTTTGTTAGTTCCTTGTGTGTCTTGACTATGTTCACGGGGAAGAGTTCCGTTTTGTTTCCATGTGACCTTGGAATAAAGGTGTTTTTCTGTGAAATCTGCATTTGGGTCCCGCCTGCTTCGCTCAGCCCTGACAGAAGCTTTCCTAAGTTAATGCCGTTAATACATGAAAGTTAAATGACTCATCTCACTCTCACCAGGAAAGTGAAAAGGCCCTCAGCATTTTTCCCAAAATGTCTAACTTTGATTGCATGGCTCACCAGAGGTGTTGTTATAACCTTTAAAAGGGAAATGTATGCTTATTTTCAGGTTCATATTTGTATGTTGAGCCTCTACTGTGACATGTTTACATGCTTTAATGTTCAAAATGTGTTTGTTTTTTTCTCATCCTACCTCTTTTCCCAGAGTCTTTCAAGCTACATTGCAGCACTCAAAGATCTCACCAATTACCAAACAGGGTACAGGATTTATAAAAAAACAAATCTCCTAAAGTATGCCACACATTGTCCCACTTAGTTTAGCAAACACAACCTGGATAAACACAGGATCTGATGCACATTTTACATCAAAATGTGCAACAACAAAACACATTTCAGGTTGCTCTGCCTGCATGTATCCCAGCTTGTTCAACATCCTTATTTTCTCTATCCCCTGAAGGTGCCAGCCTGCAGTTGTGTACCTTCTCAGCGTTGTATATGAAGGTGTAGTCAGAGATCACAAAGAGGATGTTCTCCGGCTTCAGGTCGGTGTGAGTCAGCTTGTTGTCATGGAGAACTGCAGTAGAGAGACAGAGAGGAAGATTACATTCATCTGACGAGCCAACACCCCGTCTGTCTGAGTTTTTTCTTTGTTGAAACAGACGTGATGGATTAGTAGGGGATAATAAATGTCAGTGACAAAGATAGTGAAACATTTGATCAGACCCCCACCCCTGGATGTGTTTATCCCTTTAATCTTGTGTGATGATGTAAATCAAAAACACTTCTATCATCTTCTGGTAAACATCTACCTGCCTGGTGGCTGCTGCATCATCCGTCAGATGTTAATCTCCTTACTCTCATCGGTGGGTGGCATTGATTTAGCAGTAAAGAGGAAAAGCGGTGCGGTGGGTAGGGGGGGGGTGATGCATGCTGCATGCTGCACTCACAGCTGACAGCGTGGCAGATCTGCTGGGCCATGTGTCGGATCTGGTTAATGGGATAAGGCAGGAAGTTGTTTGCCTTCAAGAAGTCGAAGGTGCTGAGAGACAGCAGCTCAAAAGAGATGCACACATGGCCGTAGCAATCAAACCAGTCCAGCATCCGCACACAGTGGCTGATGGGGAAATAAAATAATGAGATAATGTAGATGTATAAGACAGAAAAATAGTCAAAGTGACAAACTACTCACTTTCTGTTGTCTGGATCTCTCTCGCTGATTTTCTCCAGGACATTGATTTCCAGTTTGGCTGCCTCTCTGTATTTATCAAGGTTTTTAATGATCTTCAGAGCAATTTGACTCCCTCCTCTGTGTGTCAAAACAAATCAATGAACGCATGTTGCAGGTCCGTCAAGCCTTCTTTATTAGATGAAGCAGCTTACCTGCTGTGGTCTGTACATTGCACCACCTTCCCAAAGGTCCCCTCACCTAAAGTGTTGACTATCTCATCTGTGAGACAGATTGAGGTGAAATTAAAGCTGGAGCATTTGTACGACGGTTGCCAAAACTTCCAAACTGATACCTACATCTGTCTTCCAGGACGTCCCCGCTCCGGTAGATCAGGTGGCCGTTCTCAGTGTCCCTCTCATTGTCGCAATCAGACTCGCTGCTTCTCCGCTGGAAACAAAGTCAAATTCATGACGAGTGGAGTAAATATCTGGGCAGAGATCAATCTGCGTCAGTGCCTTTCTACATCGTTCAACTAAAGACTGAAACAGAGTGAGTGGCATTTGACCCTGAAGGCCAAAGGTCATCAGGAGGATTTACACTCTGTCATTAGTGATACATTTAAACCTACATGAAGACAAACGTGCACGCAGTGAAACATATTCACATTGAAAGAAGCTTTATGTCGTGTATGTCTTAAAAACGGCTCTAAATTCAGACGTGATACATTTTTTAATCTCCAGTTTTCCAGCTTCTACATTAAGTTTGAGCCTAATGACCCGAGCTTGTTCCAAAGGAGGTTAATAAGAAAAGTCAACTGGCTTCTGGCCTCTTTGGAGGAGCGGAGGCTCTATTTCCATCGGCATTCTGAGACTGTTATTAATATCAGAAGCCCAGTGCTGAGCAGACACTTATGCAGGACACGGGCCACGAAATAGACAGCAAGTGACACATGTAAACACACAGTCTGCACGGGATTTGTGGAGTTTAAAGAACGAACGATGAGTTAAACCTCACCACATAGTGCGGAGGATTTTATAAGTCAACCATAATGATACAGAGGTGACATGAGTGTGTTTGGAAAGAAATCAAAGCAAGAACCCAGAAAACTCAGGCACAGAAAACGGAGATACTCACAGAGAGGCAGAGGCATATACAGTCCAGAAATCCTTTATAGAGAGTGCACAGCTCTGTCTTTCCCATTATGCAGAAGAGCAGAGCTCCTCTGAGGTGAGAAGAGCTTGAGTGGAAGAGAAGAGGATGGAGGGAGGTTGTAAAGAAAAAGGAGAGAAGCAGGTGAAGCAAAAGCATAAAAAGTAGATCAGCAGGAGAGAAAAGGCACAAAGGACAGGACGGTACAAGTATAAAGCAGAACTGGCACAGTACAACTAGAGGACTTGGAGTTGAGACAAAGTAAAATATAGCTCCCGATGCTGTCAGCAGAAACCAGATGCGAAAGTGAGACGCAACTGACAGGAGAGAAACTAGCTTAAGATAAAAATCAAACAAAAGTGAAGAAGAAAGTTGAAGCGCAATAGAAAATCAGAAAGCGCCAGACGGAAATGAGACAGGAGGAGGACAGAGAGAGGGTGAGAAGAGAGAGCGCAGACAGATGCTAATAATACACTTTGGTCACAACACCCTGAGAAAGTCTTCAGAGGAGAATCAAGATGTGGTTTGGGGGGGGGGGAGATCCAGTTTCACTCCACTTTACTCACTCTCCTCCTTGCACCTCCTTAACCCCCGCAACATGTTTTCCCACACCTGTCCTGATATACATAAAACACATACCTTTAAATAAACAGTGCATGCTTTCTACACACAAATAACTGACACTGCTCTTATAAAGTTTTTATTTTGTCGTTCATGTTTAAAAGGTCACATTACTTGAACAATATGAGGTGTATAAAAATGTGACAAATAGAACCATAAGAAATGTTAAAATACTCGTCTGAAATCTCCTAAACTTGATACAACGTGTTGGTCACAGTAACAAAGTGGACCAATGATTTGCATTTGGATATTTCATTACATGAAACAGCAGGTAAAAAGTGTTTTAAAAACCTTCCAACCATTTTAACACAAAAAACAAATCTCATGAAGTGATCAGTAACAAAACATTAGATTTAGTATATTAGATATTTTTAAATACAATCTGTGATAAAAACGGTAACATCAAAAATATCCTTTAGGTGATTGTGAACACATCACAAAGTTTGGCGCTGCTCCTCGTACTTTAGTCTGGGGAATATCAAAATGTCTCCATAAGGCTCGTCCTGCTCTGCACGGACCCTCTTGGCTGTTAAGGACTCTGCAGAAAACACAAACAACTCCACTGTAAACAAAACTAAAGTCGAACACAACTAGATCATATGAACATCTCTCCATGAACCATTAAGAGATATTGCTTCTTCAGCTCAACTCATCATTAAAGCTTCCATAAAGGACACCTCCACCTCCCTCAGCTTTGTGGATTAAACAGCTTCCTCTTGTGTTGATGATGCATGTAACAGAACACACAATTTCAACATGAGAAATGGGATGATGGACTAACTAACGCCTCACCCAGCAGCCTCATGAAGCTTTTGCTGACAGTTCTGCGGTTTGCGTCTGGCGGCAGGAGAGAAGCAAACACCACGTGCCCCTCTTCATTCTCTGGGATATCGAACGGTAGCCTACACACACAAAAACACACGATCATATGCTTATCTCCAAAGTGTTACTAAATGCAAAGACTGGGAAAAATGACCATACAGCTTCAACTGAGTGAGTAATAGTGATGCGTTCAATGTCATTACCCAGGAGACTCTTCTGCAGCTATCTCCAGGAACTCGTCCACCACCTCTGGGATGTCCTTCAGGGACCTGGGGACAGCAGGCCTGAACACACACATGTGCACATAAACATGACAGCACATTCATTTAAAGAGCACTCAGTGGCAAATTGTGTATTTTTTAAAGATCTAAACTGAAGTCTTTTGGATTCAAATACGGAAAATATTGGACCGTATACAATAAAATGGACGCAACTACAAACATGTCAGAGCTCTTGCAGCTCACTGATCAAATGTCCATATAGTGTATACAAAGGGCAGAGTAGAGGAGGACATCAAGGATATGGAGGATATGGAATATAAACTCAAACGGCTTCCCATACTCCAGTCAGTGTAATATATGTAGCCCTTTTTTGACTGTCATGAAATGTATGGTAAAGATCTGGCTGAAGTTAGTGCCAAATGTGGTAACGTGTTCTAACCCATTTACCTTCACATCCCTATGTGTTACCCATCCTTGCTGCACTCACATCTTCGGTACCTACCCTTCTTTCTCGGGTGAGAACATGGGGGAAATGTCTCTGATTCGAGACGTCTCCTTTTGGTCAGATCTCTCCAGCATTATATCAGGGTCTGATAAACACACACACACCATTTTAGATATTATATTAGCTTGTATTCGTTCCCTGTAGGCTTGCCCTAACCCTTAACCATAAGTGATACATGCCTATCCCCCACCTCTGACTAACTTCATAATTAACTACATCTGAAAGCAGAAGTCTAGAGCAAACAATTGCAAGTCTCTTCAGTGCACATGTCACAAAATGATTTAAAAAGAAAAGCCAAATTCTGGAAAAACAAAAAAAAATAAGTGACATTTTGAAAAAAAGTAACGTTTTCAAAAAGAAAGTCAAATTCCGAGAAAAAAGTCTAAATTGAGATGAATTGTGGGACATGAAATGAAGTCGCGGGCCGGATTTGGCCCCCGGGCCTTGAGTTTGACACCCCTGGCATACACAGTTCGTTCACACGAGGCCGTAACGGAACCGCAGAAATGGACTCCTCAAACGATAACGGGTCCCAAGGTGGGTAGATCTGCGGACGGAACGCTCTGGGGGGCCAAACGGCTCCGTGTGTACGCCCTATATGCCATAGCCCCGCCTCTCCTGCTCACCCGCCAACAACAACAACCGAGTGTTTCGAGCCAGGTATCACATATTTGTCATATAATAATCAAAATATATGTTTACAAATGTTACATAGTCTTTGTCAGCATATTTTTGCATTTTAAAGATTACTCTTTTACCTTTTTGTGTTAATTATTCGGGTCTAAAGGAGCTAACGGATTTTTGCATCGAGTGCTTGAGGGTGGGATTAAGAGAAACATTTTTATTTTGAGGGGTGCTTTTTATGGCAGGCCTGGTTGCCACGATATGCACCCCTTGCTATCTTACATAATAAAAGGGTCACATACATGAAACTTGCTCCATTTATTGGTACTAGTCCTACAAATATACCCTCAAAAATGCTTAAGAATGGGATCAATAGAAGCACATTTTTTTGGGGGGGTGCATTTCACAGTGGGGGTGCATCATTCGGCACAACAGTTGTGCGGTCTTGTGTGGACGGACACATTTGTGAGCCGATTGCGTGTGAACGGAATATTTTTTTGATATCGAATTCGGTTCATTTTCGTTTCCGTGTAAATGGGGCCTAGGTCGCGCTAAAAGCAACTGATGTGGACACACACTTCACCCCCAGCACACTTTCATGTTTGTTTTGTTTTACACAATGTTTACCTGAAAACCCGTTCATCTCCGGGTCTACCACATCTCGGCTGAACTGTATTCACACACACAAACACACACACACACACATTACTAAATCTTCTCCCTACACAAAGAGGCTTCACAGTTATTGATACCATAGTCACACACACAAACAAACAAATAAACATTCCTCCACACCTCACGATAGGGGCTGAGGGCAGCACCTCCATCCTTTCCTTCCCGTGCTTCCACCTCCTCCACCATTGCATGCTCTCTCTCCTTTTCGGAGTCGGTGGACTCGGGCATTCTCTCCCCGACCTGCAGGTCCGAGCCTGAGAGAGGCGTGATGGTCGCAGCCTGTTTCCATAGTAACAGCAGCTCTTCAGGCAAGGCTGCGAGGTGGAAAATAAAATCAATGTAGATTTTTGAAAAAAGGTAACATGTATCACAACTTAAAACAGCAGTAGTTGCAGATGTGCACGTGACAAAAAACCCTCACTTCATATCAAACATGTGTATAAAAATGTAATAGATATCGCCATCAATTAAAAATAATATGACTTAAAAGAAGCTGTTAAAAGAAGTTAATCATATTTAAAAATTAGTGCCACTGTTGTAATACAGTATACAGGAAGTCTTCTGAAATGTTTCATGGCAAAAAAAACAACAACATTTTTTACAGTGTAACACAGGAAGAAGGCTGTTCAGTGTTTATGAGGAACATGGTTTTAAACATTGGTGTGAAATCAGATTTGTATTCAAGGATTGTTGTTTTTTACAAGTGTTACTGACGTGTGCAGGGATTATTGAAGAGCTCAGCAGCAGAGGGCAGCCTCTGAGAAGGCGGCTGAAAAGTAAGACGAGGTCCGGTCTCAATATGAGGTTCGTTGATCTGCTCCTGCTGGACCTGCTGTGGGATCTGCGTCTCCGGGTCGAAGAAGATCAGCTGCCTCTTCCTCCTCCTCATCTGCACCTCTGGAGTGGGCACATCCTGGGAATGGGAGGGATGGAAATTAACCCTAACTTTCCTCCAGCTGCTAAAGGCATTTCATTGAATGTCTCTCTAAAATGAGAACAGACATTGGGTTGCCAGGTTGGGAAAAATCCCTTTTGATGACATTTATTTATCCTAGCAGCTTAAAATGCAATTTGTGTTAATGTTGTGAGTTTATCAGGAGACCCCGCCAATAGACATGTTACCATTAGACCACAATCGATTTAAAAACTATTTATTACCAAATTCAAGAGCGGGCTAGTCTTGTTCAAGAAAAATAAACTTTAACAATTCAATAGAGATTTCCCAAATAAACCTGCTTTGACTTTTTAAACATTCTAACAAAAATGTAGGCCTTATTTAGAGATGACTGACTTCAGTGCCTTTTAACATTTCTAAAGGATCTACAGGAACCATGATGATACCAATTCCCAGAAATCAATGGATACCGTTATAAAAACAATACTGTATTTGAACAAAAAAAGCAGGAAGTTTGTTCTAAAAACACTTCCTGCACGGTTGTGATTGCACGAAAACCCCAAATCTGGCACCTTCAACTGTAGAAATGGTCTTAGACGTTTCTCGGCTAAATGTGGTGGGGAGGGGAGGATGGGCACAGAGGTGGGGGTGTGCAGGTCTGAAGGGGATCTGGGCGTCACCCCGGACAGGCCTGGATCTTCCTGAGGCAGAATGACGTCATCAGTGGAGAGGGTGGGGTGCTGTGAGCTGACACAGAGAGAAGCACAGTGTTATTGTGTGTGGCTCTGTGGGTTTCTGTTGACGTTTCCATGGAGATACTTTACTCAATAGTGGAAGCTGTGAAATCTCTTGTTGTCTTTCCCTCCAGGTCTTCTTCTCTCACATCCCTTTCAATATCCATCTCCAGATCTCCTGGCTGCATTCCTTGCTCCAGTATATCAAAATCTTCACCTTAGTAAAATAAAGAAAAACCATAACTATCTTATTGTCACCCTTCTCTTGCTGGAAAAGGAGCTCCTAGTTTCGCAACGCACCTTCTGGAAAGTAACCTGTCTGGGCCATGAGGATGTCAATCGTATCTGGGTGGTGATCAACCAGCTCTATGCCCTCGAACTAGCATTCAGTAGAATGAGAAGAAGAATTAGATGTAGGTGAAAACCCCCCCAAAAAAAGGTAAAAAGTGTATGTGCTGCATTTGACTTGGTACCTCTGCGGGATGGATGACGATAGGCTCCCTCTCTCTCAGGGTGATGGTTTCTAGGGATGCAGTTATGGCTGGGGGAAATATGATTGACATGTATTACAAAACAACATTATTTCACAGCCACACAAACAAGCAGGAGAGGACACAACTTCTCAAGCTGGAATGAAAGTGCTCTCTTATGCGAAGGTGAAATGTGGCTACACAACATCGTGTCATCATGGCCTCGGCTGATGAGCAGGATGTTGTTGTTGAAGGCAGTCGGCTCTGATGAGACCCACAGTGTCTCTCTGTGCCTGATGCTCTGGATATCTGCCTTTTTATCACTATCTGACCTCTGTCTATTCCTGTGACCTGTTGGTATTTACACTCTGACATACTGTACAGTTCTTGGCATGCTTTGTATGTCTTTCTGTAAAGCTGACATTTAATTAACGCTGATGATAACCAGGACAGGCCTTGTGTATTCTCCTGATATAGCATTTCAAACAAGTTTGCCTTAATGATGTGTTTGGTTCATGAATTTTTCTAGTTTCTTATCTGTTCTTGTTTAAATGATACAGCATGTATTCTTGCTTTTATTTGTGTCTGCATTTATTGTACACATCTCTGCATCATTCAACATTTGGTTTCTTCTTCAATATGTTCCCCGAGGTTTCTAATAAAAGTAACAGAAAAAAAGTGTTTTAGGAGTTTACGGCAATCGTCCGGGTGCAATTGAAAGATAAGTTTGATGTATATTTTGCTTTCAATAATTTAAGTAATCAAACTTTCTCTTATTGTTCTATTATAGTATTTATCTATCAGCTCAAATTAGCCCTCATTAAGTAATATTTCTCTATTATTTTAGTAATAATATCACATTTACTAGTTTGTATGGTATATACATCACTAAAAGTGATTTTCTACAGAACATATTCTATTTTCCGCTGATGCAAAGACAAAATACCCTATAGACATGTTTATTTTACTGTCCGTCAGCACATTGAGCCATTTTACCGCTATTTTGTTCATCAGCAGCTGGAAGCTCAGGAGACCATTCCCTCTGATACTCTTGACCCATCTGAGAAATACAACACAATACACACAGTACACTTATTTCATTCATACAAATATTTAGATGATTTCAACTTTACCTTCCCGTACAAGTGTTACATCTCCTTCCATATTTGGGTACCTGTATCAGTGTGTTGGGACTGGGCATGGCTTCCCTCATGAACATCAATCCGAACAACGGGTCCAGAGCTCCTTCTGTGTCCTCCATGAGACTCAGGGCATCTGGTAAGTCCAACGCTTGTCTGGGGGAAAACAGGAAGTCCAGAAGCAAGATACGTTTTTTAGTTTTAGTTTGTAACTGCAGATTCAAAACTTTGAGTACCTGTTCTCACCTGCTGGGCTCATCTATGTCAATTATCTGGGATGTCCTCTGTTTCAACAGCTTCACCAAAACAGACTCCAGCTCCTCTGGAAGAACATCATTTCATAGTCCAAAACTGAAAGTGTTAATGTCTTTTGATCACATAGACACTTGAGAAACTTAAACAATAGAGCCAAGATAGCATTATAATGCTCTTTGGCATGGAAAAAATAGATAAACAGTTAAATTCCCCTGAATTTCTTTACAAAATCAGCTAGTGTGTGTGATCTTCTTTTGATACAAGGTTTGTAACCTCCTTCATATCATTGATCATCGCTGGAAATTGTATGGCGCAAAGTAGATTTACTCATACAGGGCGTGTGCGTTGGTGCACACATAAATAGAGTAAGAGGAATAAGGTAGCAAAAAATAGGGGCAAAAAAACATGAAAACTATTTAAAAATAAATGTTGCTGAAATGTACATAACACATAAATATAAAAAATATACAAAAATGTAGGTTCAACAATAACATGAAAAGTTACTCTGAAGAAAAAAAGATATACAGTGTATTAGAATTTAAAGTAAAATAATCTGTGCTGTTTTGAGACAGCAGAAATGTGCAGAATATACAGAGGAACGTCCGCGGATCGCAGCATTTTCTATTGATGTGCGTTAAATGTAATGCATCGTGTTGGGAGCGGTTAGGGGTTTGTGTCAGTGGGGGTCCCGGGATCTGTTGGTGAGGACAGTGACTGTCTGTTGATAGCTTACGCAGCAGGAGAGCACACTGACGGTGGTAGACGAGGATGACGCCGTACTGGAGCTGGGAGGAGAGGTAGAGGGAGAAGCGAGGCCGAGGCAGGCCGGGCTGAGGGGGGGGCATTCGCTGCAGCACGTAGCTCATGATGTCATCACTGTAGGGCATTAGCTTTATTGTCACTGCACATACTCACAGTTCACCCAATTATAAAGAGGTGACAATTAATAAAATATCTTCTTACCAGGTGCGTATCACGTTGACTTTAAGGAAATCCCGGCGGGGAATTTTGATTCCTTTTGTAGCCACCAGCCTGAAATTAACACACATTTATTTATAATACATTTGTTTTTCGTTACACTTTAATATTGTGTTAATGTTGGTTGTCTTTTTTTAATTCTGAATTATTACATTTATATGTTAAAGTTTGGGTCAGTGGGTCTGCACTGACATTAACTATGTGAATCAAGCTAATTTGATTTGAAAAATGTTTAACACCAGAAAATAAAAGGAGGGTGTTATATGTGTATCAATATGCCTACACGTATTTTTTTTTCTCCCTTTGTCATAACACAACCTTTGACCTCCATCTTCGAAGCTGTTGTCTTTTGTAAAAAGTCACTTCAAAGGCTCACACGGTACAGTAGAGCAACAGTGTCTCTGTTGCCAGACAGAAGTTATATTTTGCCGCCGATGCACCTGCCCCGCGGGCTTTGTTCTTTACCGTACATGTGCAGTTTAGAAGATGGAGGATCAGGAATCCCGGTTTTAAAATGGTATACAATTAAAATAATAATAAGTAGTGCGTCGGTTGTAACCGCGGGACTTTTTTTTTTCTTTTTTTAAACGTATACAGAAAGTGAACCAACGCAACATAATGTAGAATAAACCCTTAAAAATATTCAGTTTGCTGTTTGACTACTAGGCTACTACTGATAAGTGGCCTTCACTTAAAAACTAAAACAAAGATTGCGGTAAAGTGTTACATTTAATTCTTAACCTACATTGTATATTTAGTTTTTTTAAAAGGACTCCTTAGAATGATCAGAACCGTAGTAAATCTACAACATAATTCTCTGTCACAGATGTATTTCTATCAACCATTTTCCAAAAAAACGGGTCGATAGTTTAGTTAATACCCCGTTGAGAAAAACTACCTCCACTAGCTTAACTTTTCATCGATTTAAAATAGTGAGAAAAACCTTTTTACTCACCAGATTGTAGAGAAACATCCTGAATGACGCTTCAAGACGGTGGGGTAGTAAAACATTTTAGAAACACTTTCGGGAAATAAATAAAATAGCTGCTAAATTGCAGATATAACTCCACACTATAGCAGGGTCACTAGATACTGTGGGACAGAAAATGATTGTTGTCGGCTTGTTTATTTTTAGGAATTAAGCTGATTGGTCAGTCCCAATGTGAGTAATGAAAATAAAGTTTGATATTGGCCCCAGTATTTTAATGCATAATGTAATATACGTGTATTACATATGCATTAAAAATATTGGCATAAACATTTTGTCAAGACGTTTGTTAAATTAAAAAAGTTTGTAGAGGATTTAATGTTAACAATAAATAAATGGTGTATTTATTAAAATAACCTCTGCATCCACATTAGCTGCAGGTATTTCTTTCTTCAATTTTCTTTCGATAATAATGAAACTGGTTCACCTTGAAATTGTACAATTTCTTGTGTTTTCAGACATCTAATTAATCATTATAATATGTTTTATTATACCCAATGTTGATTCACGACAGTTAAGAGACACTTCAGGTTCATTGAAGAAACATTGCATTTTATTCATGTGTAAAGAAAGAGATTTATGGGTAAAATGAGACACATCAGGAAACATGTTTCTTATAAAATAAAGCCGCAAAACAGCTGTAATAAAATGCATGGATCAACTTTAAAAAATAACAAAAAAAACAGAACAAAGTTACAGAGTTCAAAGGACTCCTAGTTTCCTACAGATAAAGCAGAGAAGGATCACAGCAGCCTCCCTCTGCACTCGGTGGACCCGCAGCAGCACAGCAGCACCTTTCCCTCCACGCTGCCCACCTCGTAGTTATAGTCCCACGTCAGCTCCGTGCCGGCCCGGATCCGCCTGCACAGGGACACAAGCAGGATGTTAAAATAAAGTTAAAATGTTGCACTAATACTAAACTAATTGTCTATTTCTGGAATTAAAGCTGGTGGTCACGGTGATCAATTATGTGAAATAAGGAATAATCACTTCCAGTTTAAAAGCTTGTTCTTCAAAATATAAATTCCCTAAAATCCCCAAAAGCCTCACTGCTTTAATTTTCCTCAGACTCTGAAAAAAGGATCTGTGACAAACTTAACATTTGCTCCAACACTCACTTGCTGGCAAAGAACGCCACCCAGGGAAACCTCAAGTCATGCGTGTCCACAAACACATTCTGGACGAAAAGGTTAGGACTACAGCTGTGCTGTAAGACAAAGAGGAGACGAGAGGGTCAAATACAAGATAAATACATAGGAAAATATATTAAATTGACCTCTAACGGACACACACTGAGATCCTGTAGATTAAACACTTACATTGAGGTACCGCCCGAGGTTTCCTTCCAACTTGGCATCAATGATGTAGCAGGACTCTTCTCCGTCAAAGAACAGGCGGGAATTTTTGTAAGTGTTTTCCCCGCCTCCTCCAGTGTGTCCCTGCTTTCCTGTTTTCCCTCCCTGACCTCCCTGCCCTCCCCCGCCTCCAGGTGGTCCCGTTTTCACCATCATGCCGTGGCTGCCCTTCAGAGCGATCCCACGAGTAGATTTCACTGCTACCTGCTTCTTAGTCACACCTGAGACAGAACAGCAGCAACAGAAGCAAAACGAAAATAAATAAAAAGTTAAAACCATGTGGTCAATATTTGTGTGGTGTGAATACAGTGCTTTAACATTTCTCTCTTCCTCACCCGGGATGACTTTCTCTTTCTCCTTGTTGTCTTCCGATCCAGAGCTGATGGTCTGAACATCATCACTGTCAGAGACAGTCATCACATCCTGCTTCTTCCCCGACTCTGACTTCACTTGACTGCACACAAGACACACACAATTTCTCTTAACAACAATCAAACGTTATGTTGTTGACCAGAGCGGTTAAGAGCTGGTGTTCAAAATGTTTGAAAATCAGGAATAAATATTTATCTATTTAAGCATATTTTGGTAAGTCCAACACACCTTTTGCCATCCCCGGACTCCTGTAATGGAATAAAGAAAATAAACGATCATTGACAACACAGTACAACATCTCCTGGAATAAGAGCCACCTTTTAAATAACAAAAAGGTCTAATGAGGGGCGAATCATTTAAAAAAAGGCTGTCCACAAAGAGCTCGATATAACCACCTTATTCTCTGCCCTCACCTTCTTCAGCCCCTGGCTGGTGAGCCATAAAGCCACTTTGCTTTTCCCCGTCTCCTCAGGCATGGACGGCGGATTCTTCTCCTCATCGGTTCCTTTTGCTGAAAGGCTCAAGCCATCTTTACTGTCTTGACTCCCTGGTGCAGGAAAGGAGAGGTGTGTATAAAAATAAAGAGATTAAATCTTCCAGTTTCAAATACTCCTCCATTTTACCAGTTCATTTTATTGTAAAAGATTAACACGTCTGTCATTTTGTGTTCTGTTAGAAGCAATTTTGGGACACCACAGGTCTTTATAACAATAATTCAATATTTTTGGAAATGCCCTTCTTTTATTTCTCTCCAAGAATAAAGATCATAACTGCAATGACTCTACCGTAAATATGGATCTGGAGTCAGAGCACTGTTAGCTTAACATAGCATATCGACTGGAAACCTTTAGGCTGGCTTTGAACAAATTCACCTCAAATTCACTAATGAACATCTCATTTGTTTAATCCGTACAAAAAAGTTGTGGTTTTCTGAGCTTAATCAATGTTTTAATAAAACCCTTCACTCAGTGTTACTTGTACAACTATACCTTCAAATAAAACCACAGCCCTCCCACACCCCCTAAAGCTGCCTCCAGCTCACCTTCCTTGTTGCCCTTGACCTGACCCCGGGTGGTGTAGCTCCTCCACACCGAGCTGGAGCTGAAGTAGTTTTCCTTCACAAACGTGTCGTCCGAACTGTCACTTTCGTCTTCGCTCTTTGAGTCCTTCTCATCTTCGTCATTGCTGTCTCCTGAGCTTGCGGTTTGGGCTATAACAGATAAAGAAAGACATTATTTTAAATCACGAGGAGAAGGAGTATATGCGTCAGGAAAAAACAAGAGAATGAAAAACAGTTGAGAATCTAACCAGGTCATGCACCATCTTGGTCCCTCACCTTTGGGCTTGGACTCACCCTTTCTGGGCGGCCTCCCTCCAGCTTTATTTGTTACTAAAGCGGAGGGTTGGATTTTTATCCTCGACTCGTCCACGCCGCTCCCATCGCTGTCCGAGCAGTGAGCCTCGCTCTCATAGCCCTCCTTGAAGTTCTCCACACTCTCTATATGGTCCAAATTGGCAAAATACTCGTCGCCCATCTCTAGACCTTCTTTGTCAGCAAAGTCGTCCGTCAAGATTTTACCTGGTAAAGCGGGAGGGAAAGACATAAAGAAGTGAGTCACCTTGCAATCAAATCATCTCCTGTTGAATTGTTATGAATAAACTTAAGATGAGCCTGTATTCCATCAAATCTATCCTTCCAAGATGGTTCCCCTTCCTCACCAGCATAGATGCAGACAAAAGAGCCTTTGGCCACGTCATCCAGACAGCGGATGCCCCAGCCTTTGTTCTGGGTCTTAAAGAGCTGGAGACGCACCTGCAGACCATGCTGCACCAGCCTGTTGGTGCACATCTCAGCACAGCATTTACACCGCTTATTACACTCGTAGATCCTGAGGGGAAGAGAGCAGGAGAGAAACATTCAGACAGGGAGAAGAAGAAATAACAGCCTTATGTCATTTTGAATGGTGTGTGTAAAAGTCTGACCCTGTGGGGAGGCACTCCTCTAATCGTTTGTGCAGAAATCCAGCATTGGTGTTAATCTGTGCCCCAGGTGTACAGCCTGTAGCCTGAAGGGTCAGCTGGTGGCAGGAGCATTTGGACCTTTAACAAAGAAATAAAGACATGTGGTCAGAATACTGTGACGAGTCTGAGGAATATGAACAATGATGGCTCCACTCACTTGTCTCGACAGCCGTCGGTGCACTCGCACCCAACCAGGAAGTCTGCACTGGTGTTGATGTATACTCCATCTTCAGGAATCCGCTCTTTACCTTGAAGAGAAGAAAGGAGGCAAAGGAATTAGGGTCAGCAAAAGTGTAGCTGCATTGATATGTAATCATTTATTAATGTATATTTTGTACATGCAGGTGAGGACGAAAGCTCAAGGCTTGCAAAAATATCTTTCAGAAACAAAATAGTACTCCATGGATCTATCATTGCACTAATGCTATTGTTAGAGTGGACAGTTTAAAAAGAAAAATGTGTGAATTGAATACTTACTGTAAGCTACTTTCGGAGGCGGGCCGGAATCGATCTCGTTGACGCAGGAGAGGGGGATGTCCTCTTTTCCATTAGTGATGTCTGGAATGTAATAGAAGGGCCTCTGTGGCTGGAAGGGCCGGTCCACGAGCACGTAGGGGTCGAGACAGAACATCTCCAAGAAGATAAAGTCACAGCGCGTCTGGAAGAGGTAATGCTGGATCTCCCCCATGTTTCGCAGGCAAAGCCCACACGGAGCCTTGTAGATCACATGGAAAGACATCTGAGGGGTGGACAAGAGGAAGACAAGAGTTTTAAAATTCAATGTAGGTAGTCGTTCATACAGCTACTACATCATACTACTCTTCCTTCATATTTACCTTCCGGTTAACTTTGCGCCGTCCCGTCATGCGTCTGAAGTCGTACAGTAGAGGTGTGAGGAGGGGGTTCTTCCCTCGGTGCACGTCTGGTTTTACAGGTCTGACGCGGTTCAGACATGCGGGCTGACAGGCATGTGCCAGGTAGAAGATGCGGTCCGTGGAGGCGCGGTAAGAGGGCTGATGTGGGACGACGGCCATCGTTTGGGGAATGGCAGGGGGGAAAGAGACCAGAAGGGGGGGTCTCGGAAAGGACTGCTTGAAAGTGGGACCAACCATATCCTGGGTGCTCAACATTCTTGCACTATGGATTGACAAAATAAAGAGAAAAACAGAACAGGTCAGCATCTTATTAGGACTGTACCAAATGTTTTGAATAAAGCTCTTAAATGTGCATGTCAAATAACTAGTATGACGTTTTGTTTTTTCGTTTTTCATGCAACCATGCTAAGTTTTCAGAGTGCCTTTCATACATTTAACGGGAGAACTCAAATATGGAATATACTTAAAATGCCCTTTAACTTATTAGAACAAATGATGAGGTGGACTCACCTCATGGGGCCGGCAGAAAGAGACTGCATGATTTTGGAGGCATGGGTCCCTCCTATCCCTGGAATAAACGGAGAGGTGCTCTTCTTTGCCATCTGATGTTTGTTGCTTGAAGACAGCGAGGAGAAAAAGACAGTCAGTCAGTATCAAAGGTTTCCACTGCCCTTATCGTCTAAGGTTTAAAGCTCCAAAAATCTACTGTTTGTCTTTCATTGAATTAGCATCAAACATGTGTAATGTGAGAGCGGTCAATGGTTAGTGATTTCCATCAGGAGTTGGTGTAGCTGAAAAAACAAAAATAATGAATATTGTATTGAAATGTATCGGGGGGAAAAAAAGGAAAATTGCAAAAACATGAATCCAAATAAAGGTTAATGTTAGTCTTTGTCTTCTAAATGTGTAAAAAAGGTTCTCTATCAATTCACATGTTGTGTAACTAAGCCACTGCCAGGTCATTATATGTGTATTTTGTGTTGTTTTGGTAGTTCTGATGCCCCAAAGTGGCCCAACATTATGCTGCTTTGAGAAGGACTTAATGAGTACTTTAACACCAGGTAGAAAATCTGTGTTTTGCTGCCTTCTCTGTTGGAAAATGTAAAACCTATTTTCAGTTATTAAACCTTTTATAAGCTAACGCCCACTTTATTTCAAATTAGTATGAATGAAATTGGGAAGATTTCACAGTGCAGTATAATACATGAACACAATTATTTTCTCCCTTTTCCCAAATGGTGATCTCTCAGTGTTTTTATTTGGATATTGTGACGTTAAACCTCTAACTGGATCATAAGAAGACACAGATTTTTGTTATCGAGATTTTTTCGTTGATTCAGATTTTGTTGCAGAGTATACACCACAGAAAAAAATGCGTTCAGGAGTGTTAGTGTTGGATCAGAAATCATCACTTACTCAACACGAAGAGGCTGAGGGGGCTGATGAGGCGGAAGAATCGGTTGGATTTGTTGTGGCTGAAGACCCTGTTGTTGATGTTGTTGTTGTTGTTGTTGTTGTTGGTGGTGGTGTTGTTGTGATTTTTGTTGTTGTGGTGATTGTTGTTGTGGTGATTGTTGTTGTGATATCTGCGGAGGCTGGCTGGGTGAGCCCTGCGGCGTTTTGACCGAAGTTCCAACATGTCCGTCACTGGTGTACTGGACTACTGGACCTTTACTCCTCAACGCCCCTGAAGATTAAAGTGGACAAAAAACAAAACATAACACATGAATGAATGTTCTTGAACATGATATTAACAGAAACACTATAAAAATGGTGGTCGTTTTCTTTGGGCGAGACACCATTTATCTGTAGTGTCTCCTCTTAAAACACTGCATCAACTTGTTATAAATTGGGCTTTTGACATGGATCAATGGTGTAGGTTGAAACATTACCCATGTTAGGACGGCTCCTCTGCTGGCCAGCCAGCTTCTTCTCCTGGGTGTTGGCGGAGGTCATCTTCAGGTTGAACATTGGCTCCAACCTGGTGGAGCCTCTGTAAATCCATTCACTCCTCTTGTCATCCTGATAAACACAAAAAGCTTCATCAACTGCTGCACAGATAGGTCCACTTCAATCTGATGTGGGTACTGGCAATGAACATAAATCCTTCTTTTAACTAGTAAATGCTTTTTATCATTGATCTCACCAACATACCAAAAAGAGGATCTTGACCAAGCTCCCTTCCACCTCCTCCACTTTGCTCTTCCACCAGGTTCCCTCCCACTCCGTCTTGATGATCTGTCCGACCTTCAGGAGCACCATAGGCCTGCTGGGATATGCCGTGATGTACTCCTCAATGAAGTCTCGGCATGATGCATCCTCTATATCCTCCCAGGTACGCTTCACTGTGAACAAGGATCATCACAGTCTTTAATTAGTATATTCATTCATGCATTTAAGTAATTCAACAGATAACAAAAAAGAAAGAAAACATGGAGAAATTGGCACTTACATGGTCGGCAAACTGGGTGGAGATCAGGTAGGTGGACATATGAAGCATAGCCATCATCGAAAAAGATCAGAAACCTGAAAAGATACAATAAATGTTTAAATTCAAGGTCATTTGTTGTCATTCTGCAACACAATTTTGCACAGCAAAATGCAAATGGACCAACAAATGTTTGCTATACCTCAATTTAAAATTATGTAATGCCGGCCAAAATATTCCCTGTCTACAATTGGCCTTAGTTTAAACTCTAAATCCACGGACCTCATGCGGTTCTTGTTGTTTGGCATCTCTGCCACGACCCCAGCGTAGAGCCACACCAGGATGCCGTCCTGGTACTTGGCGACGACACGAGCCCCGACATACAGAATCTCCAGGGTGGGGTTATATTCGAAAGCTACATGATTCCCAGACAGCAGACTCTTCCCTTTATCAAACTTCACTTTATACTTGAATACACCATTTCCTGAAAATAAACAGAGGGTGTGTTTATTTATAGATGGCACAATTGAACTAATAAAATACAAAATACAAAATACAATAAATAATTATATTTACAGGAAACTTGAAGAGCATCAAAGAAGAATGAAATGTTTTGGTAACGTACCGACAGGGCTGATAGAAACGAGGGTGCCTTTGTGCCAGGTCTTGGTGCGTTTCTTTCCCAGAATGGTCATCCCGACTCTCAGCTCGTCTTCTGTGATGTTCGGGTTCGGCTGCGTCATGGAATGAGACGGAGCCTGGGACACAAACACTGCTGGCAATGAAGCCTGAATACCTGAAGGAAGGAACAGCCAAACACACTGTTAAAATAAAATCTACTTTCACACAGGTGAGGATTATCTAACATTGTTTAGGGAATAGATGTGTGCTAACCTGACTGCGGTGGAGGCTTTAATGGAGACCGTGGCAAAGCAGCATTTAGTGAAGGCTTGGTGACAATGTGGACCAACTTCTGCACCTGCTGGGAGGTTTTCTGTAGCGCTGTCGAGGCATCTTTTAACTGGAAAAATTAAACATGCCATCATTATCTGCATACACTACAATCAAATGGATAGAATATCCACAGTTTGGTATATACAGTGGGGCAAAAGAGTATTTAGTCAGCCACCAATTGTGCAAGTTCTCCCACTTAAAAAGATGAGAGGCCTGTCATTTTCTCCATCCTAGGTATACCTCAACTATGAGAGACAAAATGAGAAAAAAAAAAAATCCAGAAAATCACATTGTCTGATTTTTAAAGACTTTATTTGCAAATGATGGTGGAAAATAAGTATTTGATCAATAACAAAAGTTCATCTCAATACTTTGTTATATACCTTTTGTTGGCAATGACAGAGCTCAAACATTTCTGTAGTCTTCACAAGGTTTTCACACACTGTTGCTGGTATTTTGGCCCATTCCTCCATGCAGATCTCCTCTAGAGCAGTGATGTTTTGGGGCTGTCGCTAGGCAACACGGACTTTCAACTCCCTCCAAAGATTTTCTATAGGGTTGAGATCTGGAGACTGGCTAGCCCACTCCAGGACCTTGAAATGCTTCTTACGAAGCCACTCCTTTGTTGCCCGGGCGGTGTGTTTGGAATCATTGTCATGCCGAAAGACCCAGCCACGTTTCATCTTCAATGCCCTTGCTGATGGAAGGAGGTTGTCACTCAAAATCTCACCATACATGGCCCCATTCATTCATTCTTTCCTTTACAGTGGTCGCCAACCAGTCGATCGCGATCGACGACCGTTAAAAAAAAAAGTAACAAAAGAAAGAAAAATAAAATAAAAATAATAATGTTTGAAAAATAAGTTTTTAGATGTAAACCTATCATCCACCACCGCGTTAGCAGGTGCCACTTGATTGACGTATATTTGAGACACCTCAATAATATAATACATTAACCGTGCTTTACGTGAACCCGTGAACCTCATCATGACACAAGAGAGGACGGCAGGACTGCAATTTCCCGTGTTCAGTGAATGCAACAGAGGCAAGTCACCAGACCAGAGTTGCATGGAAATACACGTGTGCTTGTGTCATTCAAGCTCGGCTCTGTGTGTGTGTGGCAATAGCGCATTTAGTGTGATAGAGAGAGAGAGAGGGAGAGGGAGAGAGAGAGGGAAAGGAGGACCGGTGCTAGCGGGGACCGTGATGTTAGCATCTGGTTAGCTAGCTGCACTAACGGACATAAGAAGCTGTTTCCACTACAAGCTGGAGGAGAGTCCTCTCCTGTCAGACTGAGTGGCTCAGGTGAGCTAAAGGACTCTTGAGTGTTTAGAACGGTATTGTCACAAATTATTCAAAAGATTATTTCCGCAGCACACCTTCATACGATCATTATAGTTATACAAACAATAAGAGAATAAATGAAAAACAGTTATGAAATACTATATGGCAGTAAAACAAGAATACAGTTTAAAAGCGGAGTGATTTGTAAAATATCCAAAAAGAAAAAGAAAATCTGTTTACAGTTCTGTTTCAAATGGGTGCTGAGAGATGTATCCATAGATCTCTAAATGTTGCTCTCAAAGTGCACCAGATTGATGCTTTCAACTTCAATATTTTAAAAAAAATCTTCAAGGGGGAGCATCCCCCCGGACCCCCCTAGAGGAGGTGAGGACTCCCCTAGAGGAGGTGACAGGGCCATGGGAAGTAGGGGTGCTGAAGGTGCTGCAGCACCCCCTGGTGGAGGACAGGGGATCTGCACTTCCATAAAATTAAAAACCCTTTCATGCATGAATTATGAAAGCCTCAGTCAGGATTTTTTTACCAAGTGTTATTATTGCTCTTGGGGCATGAAAAACAAGATTTTTTTTTTTAATCTAGTTTTTTCAAAGAGATATTTATATGTCCACTCAGGTGGACAGTATGCGTTCAGGGTTTGAACTGAAGAAATGTACATTTTGAAAAAATGATAAATAAAGATGTGCAAACTTAAAATTACATCATAATAACATAAGTACATTGATTTACGGCCCAAAAAGAACCGCAAAAATAAAACAAGTTAGCCTACATTTATTTGTTATTGGCTATTGTAGGTTATCGGTTATGTTCACATACTTATTTGATTATTAAAATGCAAACCGATCTTTTTCATATGGGTGTTTAGAGTTGTATCCCCTAGATCAGTCTCTAGTAATTGGGCGCTCAAAGTTCACCAGATTAAAGCATTTTACTTTAAAATGTTAAAAAAAATCTTCCCGGGGGGAACCCCCCAATTAAAACATGTTCATTCAATACTAAATACATTTGAAGCCTTTTTATATAAGCTGTCCACCATGTCAATTTGTTTCTCTGTTTGTAGTGTATTGGTCTTTTGTAGAGGTTTTTCAATGCCAGCTAAAATCTTGCCTAGGGCAGCAAATTGGTCAAAACCGGCCCTGGTGTCATCCCCACAGCACCCCCCATTTGAAACATGTTCCCACGGCTATGGGAGGTGAGGTCCGCCCCCCACTCATAAAAAAATAGCAGTTTACCCCTGCCTATATGCCGTGAGCTGATTATGGAGCCTTCATTGTAACAGTAATTCAGATGCAATTGGCCTATATAAAAGGCCTCAAATTGGAAGCACAGTCTGGGCCGTCTTTTTCACTCAATTCTGCAATAGGTAGATCTCGCCTTTCACCTAGGCCGAGGTCGGTGATCTTGGGCTTAAAAGGTTGGTGACCACTGCTTTACACGGATCAGTCGTCCTGGTCCCTTTGCAGAAAAACAGCCCCAAAGCATGATGTTTCCACCCCCATGTTTCACAGTAGGTATGGTGTTCTTTGGATGCAACTCAGCATTCTTTCTCCTCCAAACATGTCTAGTTGAGTTTTTACCAAAAAGTTCTATTTTGGTTTCATCTGACCATATGACATTCTCCCAATCCTCTTCTGGATCATCTAAATGCTCTCTAGCGAACTTCAGACGGGCCTGGACATGTACTGGCTTAAGCAGGGGGACACGTCTGGCACTGCAGGATTTGAGTCCCTGGCGGCGTAGTGTGTTACTGATGGTAGCCTTTGTTACTTTGGTCCCAGCTCTCTGCAGGTCATTGACTAGGTCCCCCCCGTGTGGTTCTGGGATTTTTGCTCACCGTTCTTGTGATCATTTTGACCCCACGGGGTGAGATCTTGCGTGGAGCCCCAGATCGAGGGAGATTATCAGTGGTCTTGTATGTCTTCCATTTTCTAATAATTGCTCCCACAGTTGATTTCTTCACACCAACCTGCTTACCTATTGCAGATTCAGTCTTCCCAGCCTGGTGCAGGTCTACAATGTTGTTTCTGGTGTCCTTTGACAGCTCTTTGGTCTTGGCCATAGTGGAGTTTGGAGTGTGACTGTTTGAGGTTGTGGACAGGTGTCTTTTATACTGATAACGAGTTCAAACGGGTGCCATTAATACAGTTAACAAGTGGAGGACAGAGGAGGCTCTTAAAGAACAAGTTACAGCTCTGTGAGAGCCAGAAATCTTGTTTGTTTGTAGGTGACCAAATACTTATTTTACCAAGGAATTTACCAATTAATTCATTAAAAATCCTACAATGTGATTTCCTGGATTCTTTCCCCCAGTTCTGTCTCTCATAATTGAAGTGTACCTAGGATGAAAATTACAGGCCTCTCTCATCTTTTTAAGTGGGATAACTTGCACAATTGGTGGCTGACTAAATACTTTTTTGCATGGCAAAATTTAATGGCAGTTGCCCAAGAACATCAGCAATAAGCTTTTGAATAATTTTATTTTTTAAGGTATTTTTTGGGCCACTTCATTGAAGAGACACGGTTTGAATGGGATGGCAAAGGGAATGACACTCGGTAAATGCTACCAGGCCAGATTTGATCATCTGATCAGCTAGTCCAAGTGAGTCTGCCTCTGATGGATCAGTCAGAGTCACTGCTCAGTGGGCAGCTGGCACAGCGTTAAAACTAAGTGGGAAGTAATCAGGATACGCCGGACTCCCATCGACAGACTCGGGTTTAGAGACATGACCCAGAGCAACAAAGACGCCAGTAGAAAAAGGGCGAGAGACAGTTGGTAAAAACCGAAAGGAAATAATCGGAAGGGAGCATATTTGAACGTTTTGGTGTTAAAGACAGAGGGTGGGAAAGATGTGCTGCAGTACAGGCAGTAAGAGGAAAAAGAAAGGTATTTTATGAACATTAAAGCATGTAAACATGTCACAGTCGAGGCACAAAATACAATACGAACTGGAAAATTAGCATATATGTTAAAGAAATTTGCAGTGTTTGTTAAAAATAAGTTGACAAAGTTTTCTAAATTATTAAGATTTAAAATAGCCACATCCAGAAAGGCTTTTTTCTTTTGGAGCCACAAAATAAATATGTTAACACATGAATCAGACAGCCCACAACAGACATTGAGCATGAAGTGTAAAAAGGGATCAAAGAAATGAAACGTTGTGTTGTTCTTACCAGTGGATCTGTGCAAGGAGTGCCGGGTTTCTTTGGAGGAACCACTGAAACATTATAAAGGACAGATGATATTTAATAACCTGATTGTTTTCCTCCTGTAGTAGCAATTAAATCGCCATTAAAGTAGAACGACTTACAACAGCCAACATCAATGACGTCATCGTCTTCGTCATCGTCTATCTCAATGACTTCAGAGGGCAACAGGCCCCCCCCGTCGCCCTCATCCTCCGAGCTGCTCTCTCGGTAAACAAGACCGCTCTTTTGGTAGGTTTCCTTCACAAGCTTCTCACACTCCAATATGGATCTGAGGAAAAATGTCAAACAAAAATGTATAAATAGCACACTGAACAAATGCCCACTTATTTAACCAAGGTCAGGTTTCAATAACTTATCTTCATCAGACTACAGAGTGTCGGTGAACAGTTGTCCCTGGACAACGATTCTGTGTGTTGATTTTATACATAATGCTTAAGTATGATAGTGTAAAGAATGTAGCACAATAACAGGGGGTGCATTGATCCATTGATATATAGTAAGTCAATAATCAAACAATCAAATATCATCTATTGCAAAAGTGAAAACATATTATCATTTGATTCATTATTATCATTTTAATATACACCATGGTAGACTTTGTGATGTATCGTAGTGTTGTTCAAAGTATTGCATATACTGTATCATATTGTGATGGACAGCTGTCATTTAAACCTTTAACAAGTACCCACAAAGTACAAATGCAAACAACCAATAACATACTTAACAATAATAAACACTGCGATAAGGAACATATGTATCCTTATAGAATAAATACTGTATAAAGACTAAAACCATGATTTAAAATAATCGGACTTTGGGAAAAGGCTACGTACTTGTTGGCATCGATGAGAAGCGCGTTTGTTTTTGACTCCTCTTCCTCTTTCTGCTCCACCCATTCCTTGAACTCTGTCAGTTGAGCATTTTTCTTCTGCACAATCTCACTATTCTCCACGGCGTCATCAATCCACTTCTTCAGCTCATCCAGAGAAATGCCCAGCTCTTCCTCCAGATTGGGGTCCCAGCCTTCCACCTCCATTCTGAGGAGGGGAAAACAAACAGAAATAGGAAACTTAGTTATAATTGAAAGTTACTTACTTATATAGGTCTTTCCAGGTCTCACTCATTAAAGATGAATTGCACCGAAACTGTTTTTTGAAGTAATACCAGCATTCCTTTATTGCCAGCATTTTGTAACTCAATAACATAGATGTTCAGGGTGCTGGATGTTATTGTTGAAACAAGCAACAATACCAAAGTATGACATTAATGTATATGATCACCTTAAAGTAAGCATGTCTTAATATTCCTAAAAACACCTAGTCAATTAATAATTATTTGATTAAAAAATGTTCACCAGTAAGATTATTTTATCTATGATTTATCATACCCCTCTATCAATGCTAATACTGTTGCGGAAAAAACCTCTGAAGTTGGCCGGATGCCTTCACAACACTATGTTAACACTTATTTAACTTTCAAAAAGTCAAAAGAGTTCCAATAGAATAGAGTTTACTGAAGATCCAACAAAATACAGCAAACACGAGTCAGTTCATCAAGTGGCTATGTTTATAATGTTCATGCTTCTGTTTATACACATTTCTTATCAGTTTTTTCGCCTTCATACATATATACACACATATATATATATAAACAGGCCCCCCCCTGTGTGTGTGGCCTACTTTTCTTTGTGACACAAAAATATCCAAAACTACCTCAATAATGAATCCACACATACAGCTCAAACCTAGTTAGAGCTCTGCTTGTAATGTCTGCAAAAACATATGACAATTGCATGCTGATATGTCAGTATATATCGATTACCAGAATAAACATAATGCATCCCTGATTTCTTTCCTGTGTATATCTGAGATGTGGAGCCACATTTCACACGTTTTTACACTTCTTCCTCTCATTCATCCCGACTTCAATATGTTGTTGTAGACCCAAACAGACAGACTGGGCTGATGTTTACTTCTATTCCCACCAAAAAACGATTGCAATACATATAGTGTAAATGAAGCCACTGCAAGAGCTGCATTTGAGCTTTGTCTTTTAACGTTTCTGGCTAGCACAACAAGGGCCGAAATCCCTTTACAACTTCCAAATATTACCTCGGTAGAGATCGAAACTGACAATTTAACATAACCACAACCTAACTGACACTTTCAATTAAATCATTCAGGTCAGCTAAATGACAACAAACTGAAGCATGATACCAGTGAGAGCAGCTCGTTAGCCTAGCATTAGCCTGCAGAAAGTGACTTCAGTTGACTGACTGCTGCAGGTCTCTGGAAACAAACGGCATTGTCTCCTCTGGAGTTCATCTAAAAAAAACACGTCAGCGGTAAACTTAATTCAGAAATAGCATTCAACACTCACCCCTCGCTGTCCTCCATCTTCTCTGCTATCTTACAATAAAGGCTCAGCTAGCTAAGGCTACCATCGAGCTTCAACAAGGAGGAGCGCAGGCTTTGCTTCACAGGCTATCCGAAGTGGGGGCGGTGCCATTGAGCGCTCTTTGTTTCCGCTCACGCGGGTTACCCAGGTACATAAAACGTGTTCGGATCTACATGACGCTGTCTCGAGAGGCGCCTAATATTCTCATGTCAGGACCGTTTTTATCCTAACTTTTAATAGTCGAGAATACTGAAATAACTTGACCGCCAACACTTTTATTAACACATTATTATTATTATTATTATTATTATTATTATTATTATTATTATTATTATTATTATTATTATTATTATTATTATTATTATTATTATTATTATTATTATTATTATGTGTGGTTCAGTCAAAAAGTAAACATAACACATAAAACCGCTTAAAGTAAAGAACAAATAATGATAGACCTCTCATAAACTAATAAGAAATATATATATATTATAAGATAAGATTCCCTATCAACCCAGACTTAGGGCTGAGTACATTTGTAACATTTTGTGCAATTATTCATCATAGGATTATATGTAATTTAATATTTTTCAACGCATGGATTTACAGATACAAAACTGTGTTTCAGGCTGTGCCATGACTCAAACATTTTAGCATTATGCCCATTATTTTTCATTATTTTAAACAACTAGCCTATTATTCAGCAATCACTAATATCTGTACTTTATTTCTGAGAACCCCTTAAGGGTGCACATTAATAATGTCTCCTCTTTTTATTTACTTTTCTTTCTTTTTTTTAATACTGCCTCTCTAGAAAGACCCACTTCTGACAAATTACCAACACATGTTACAAGATCAGGAATGGGTTACAATTGTCTGATGACAAGCAACTCGCATGCAAGTTTGTGCAATACCTCCAAAACATTGTTTGAGAGCATTCGGGGGGAAAAGAGAAACATCTGTTGAGCATTGTATTTCCATTAAGGAGAACGGTAAAACATCTGTGACCAATTATTCTGAAAGGGAGAGTATTTACCACTGTGTCTATTAAGAAGTGTTTCACTGCATGTAGATTCTGGTAAAATGATTAAATCACAAGTATTCTGTTGGAGTCAGCTTCTCTGTTCTCTGTCGTTTAAGTCAAGTTTGGCTGATTGTATCTCAGAATGATAATGTTTTTTGCAAAACCAAAATATTAAATCTGATTAAATGCAAAGGCTCTGACCAGACAATTTTTTTCAGCTGAATTGTTAATTGTATTGTTTACAGTTAAACACAACTTTACACTTTACATGTACTCATTTTTATTTTCGATATATTAGCATCTTAATATACGGACTTGCAGTCATTTATTTTTATCTCACCAGAAAGACCTGCCTGCATGAAATCATTGGTTTTTCCAATTTCAAAATGAACAGTAAAATATGTAATCATGTGAAGAATATACAGCACACATACAAGCCAAAACAACTGTGCTCTGTCTTTGAGGAGTTTTCCAATTGTGAAATCATATTTTATTTTACTCATAAGCATATAAGGCACATTAAGTACATCATGTAATTTAAATTGCATACTTACATTGTTTGTAGATGTTGGATAGAAATATAAAAATAATAATATATGTTGTTCATTTAAGTATGAGCTATGCAAAAGTAAAACTGTAAAAAAGACAAAATTCCACTGGACTAACTCATCATAAAAGAAGCCTCAAATTAGTCTTCAGCTTCTGGCAACTCATTTTTGAAATGTATTTAGACTGCGTCATGGCATTGCTGTGTTTATATTCAGGTCAATCACTCCTGTGCCTGTTCCTCCTGGTATGTGGCGGTAGAGATATTACTGTAAGGGTCGAGCACCATCTGAGCGCAGCGGACTATGGTCACCAACAAGAAGAAGCAGAGCAGGAAGAAGAAGAAGAAGGCAAACCCAAGGTCCACATCCACATCCATCCGGGACACGGGGAGCACTGGAGGGTCCATGTTGACAAATCCACCAAATAATAAATACAAGTATCTATTCCTCTGTTGCCTCATCTGTTTAATTATCTTTTGGTTGTTCAAACCATCAAAGTAGTTCCACTAACACTTCAATTATAAAAAAAAAATCCATGAATGGCCAGCTCCTCTGTAGATGCTCATACAATCCATTGTGAAGGTTTTTATCTGAAAAAACAACTTTTCTTCTTTTTTGTGTCTTGGATCCTTTTCTCTTCTCCCAACACCTAATGCCCTCGTCCCAAAGACAAGATAGATTGGTGGACACACGGTGCCCCATTTGGCACTCGTGTTCTCCATCAATAGTTAATAAGGAGTTTGGTAACGATCAGGCCGTTCCTGAGATTAGAACACTGGGGCATCTCTGAGGTCTCTTCAGGAGAGTATGCTGGACGGGAGATGACACCTAACAGGAGTCACTGGATCCCCTGCACTACAAGGACACAGGACATAAATGTGTTGCCTTAAACACGTTTCTAAAGTTTTATAAAGAAAATCTGGTGTGCAGATTGTGAAAGATTAAGATGCTGGCTAAACAATCCGTTTACTTCAAACATTTTGGCTGTTTCTGGACAAAAAGATAAAATAAGTAGATTAGTGGTGAAGATGCAGAAAGAAAAACAAAAAGCTTGAGAAAGAGAAAGAGGATATGACGCCTTAGGGGCAGTCCACTTGAGAGTGGTTGGAAACTGATCCTGACCAAAAAAAAATGCAGATTGCTTGTATTCTGATGCCACGACAGGGACACACACGTTAAGAGTAATGTGACTCTATGCAAATAACATTGAATCTGGGTTAAAAAATTGGATCTGAGTAAACAACCAACACAACAAGTGTGTATGTGTTGTAATGGTATCAGTGTAACAAGGTTTACAGCACAAGACGTCAGTCAAGTGCAACCCAAAACAGGGCAGAGTGGACACAGTAAACCTATCTTGGACCAGTAGAGCATTAGTGCCATCTGTTTTCACCTCAAGGCTGTGAATGAGAAGGGAGAAGGACAAAGACGGAAACCGATCCCAGGAGATACAAACGGATCTCTACCGTCTTCACCAATAAACAGAATGGGGAAAACAGATACAGGCCAATCAAAGCATGTTGGTTTTTGTTTCTTCATCAATTGAGAACTTAAAACTGTTTCAAGGAAGCGAATACATGCAGGGTTGTAACTGAAAACAGCCATGACTCTTGCATGAGTGTGATCAGTGTAGTGCATGGCTGAAGCAGCTATGGACAAGCCTGGAAATATATACAAGTTAGTAATTAAGGATTAACTGATGCGGATTAACCATGACCTACCACTGAGTGCACAGTCCAAAACAGAGTCAAACATCTTCATTTCAACAATTTAATACAAAAAAGACAAACTCTTTCTCTCTCGTTTAACATTTCATATACATTGTATTTATATATTTGTGTTTCTATGAGTGATAAAAGTTCACATCATTGGAAAAAACAACCTGGATACAGAGCAAACAATAACAAAGACAACACAGTCCATCTTCTCCAAGATGAACACTGGACAATAATCAACATGGGTTTACATACAAGTCATTTGTCAAAAGGTGTGCGAGTGTTCCACACAGACAATGGAAACATGTAATAAAAAGGGTCAAATTGAAACTCTTCCCACATATTAAAAATCTAAATATTTTTTAGAAGCATCATCTTTCACCCAAAAACATTCTATATTACAAACTTTCCCACAAAAAAATGATTGTATAACACAGACGGTCGGATCCAAATGTTTCTCACAAACTAGAGGACAACATAAACGTTTTGGGCGTTCTCACTTGTAGATCGGATTGGTTTTAGTTATGTTCATTCCATTTTAATCCTGAAGACCCTGATCAAACCTTTAATTAAATACCAATCAGAATAAGGCAATGCAGACATCAAGAGATCACAAGTTTCAAAAATAACAAGAAAATACTCAGGAAGCATTTCAATTAAATCAGACATTTCTACCACATCTCTTCATTTTAAAATCATCAAGGAAAACAGTTATGACAACAAATAAAGAATGGCTTTAAAGATACACAATTCCTGCTTGTTAATCATTGCTGTGACATTTCTTTCTTTATGTCTATTTTACAAAAGGAGTAAAAAGAAAAAGCCCATACTTGGTACAGGGTAATGCAGAGCGAAAGAAAGAAGAATATGAAGCAAGTCAGAAACCCTACAACTGTGTTATAGTTGATATTGATCCTGTACGCATCAATGCTACATACATACACACATGCAAACTGTATACATGTTAAAGTCGGCAAGGAAAAGTAGATTGTATACATTTCCAACGAGCACCTAGACAAACAGTGAGTAGCCATTGTCACACTGTGTCTGTTGTTGTTGTTGTTGAAGGACATCATTCAATGAAGAAAAACCTCACGTGTTCCTCAAGAGGATAAACTATATATTTAAAATGTAAAGGTGAAGCCACCAATGTGCATATAAAACTGTACTCAGTATACATCTACACATTGTAGAATCGCTCCATGAAAGCGGTGCAGAGACATGCAAAGTCATGCTGTGGAGTTCAAACTGTGAGTCGGGTTGGCACAGACAGTGGTGGTTTGCGTGCAACAGCTGAGATATTACAAAAATAAAATAAATCACCAAAGCTGTATATCCCTGCAATTTCCTGAGAGTTTAAATCAATGATTACATCGATTAGTCTAAATGCTAAAACAGCAAAAAACACCAGTCATCAAAGCCTGAGAAAATCTAGAACATCTAAAAGGCTGGTTGGTGTGTGTGTGTGTGTGTGTGTGTGTGTGTGTGTGTGTGTGTGTGTGTGTGTGTGTTTACCAGAGTGTTTTTGTCTATTCAAGCGTGGTTGGGTGATTTTGCGTTTTTATATATTTATGTTTTATATATATTTATATTTATCTCACATATCTACAACATAGGCTGTTGACCTTTGGGCAGTGCTAGCTAGAGAATTCTCCTTCAATGGCTGGAATATTATCTTTTTGTCCTTGATTTTCCTTCCCTTGATATCTGCAGTCAGATATATCCCTCCGTCTTTAACTGGCTTGTGGCAGTGCGATTTAAGCCATGCAAAGCAAGGGGAGAGTGCTACTCGCAGCAGCAGGAAGAAAAGCGGAGCAGAAGAGCAATAAGAGCTATATCATATAAAAGCTAGTGAGGGCAAAGTCACTCAAGAGGACAAAGGGGTAGACCGGCGGATAAGTGTAGAGCAGGTCACTGGTCGAACGAAGGGTAGATAGGGATCTCAAAGTCATCGCCGTTGAAGTTGGCCGGTTGGTCCAGCATAGACAACACATCCTGAATCAGATTAAAGAGATAAAGAGACTCATTTTAAGTGACAGAAAGACTCAATGATGCTCGAGAGAGAGAGAGAGAGAGAGAGAGAGAGAGAGAGAGAGAGAGAGAGAGAGAGAGAAAGCCTGTTCACTCACAGGAAACATGTCTTGCTGGTTGCCCTGAGCATGAGGATGCTGCTCTGCATTAATCTGCGAGAGCTGGTGGCCCGGCCACTGGGGCCACACTGCCTCCGCCGCCCGGGGGGGGAACTGAGCCCCAGACTGAGCACCATCTGGGATAAAGCACAGAGCCGTGAGAGGACGCACCAGAATACTCAGAATCAAAAATGGTGTTACATTAACCTACCATAACCATTGGTGTTGAGGTTGGCACGCGCATTCATGGGCGGGTAGTTTCCATTGATGGTGGGGGTGGGAGCAGCTCCTGTGGGCATCTGGCCAAAAGAGTTGGAAGAGCCACTGCCATATCCTCCCATGGGAGCAAACTGCGGAGACATGATCTTTGGTGCCTGGGGCGCCACCTGCTGGTAAAACAGGAAGAGTCACATACTCATTTGTAGATAGACAGTGGTGGAAGAAGTGCACAGATTACTTCAAAGTATCAATATAGCAAAAGGAGAGGCAGGAACAATAAAGTAGCATTAAAATGGGGACTACGTTAGTAAAGTAAAAGCATGTGAAAGTTGTGCTTAAGTACTTTTGAAAAGGTACTTTTCTCGATAGATAGGTTGGATGCTAAATAAAAAAGTGAGCTTGGTTACATGGATAAACACATACAAGTAGACCCTCCAGAAAAACGCGATTCTGCGATCGCAGAATTTACCGCATAATCAGCCAAATGGCGCAGATTTTTAAAAAGCCGCATATTTATCAAAAGGCCGCATAATCCCCGCATTTTTCCACACAAAGTTGAGAAGAAAAAAAAGTTAACTCGTCTTGACGTGACGTCATCAGCTCGCGCATCACAGAATGTAAACAACACTGTATAGAGCTCATTTACCAACGAACATTTCTACTAAAGACCGGGCAAAAAGTGGGGGGAAACTATTCTGCACCCCGTGCAACTGTGTGTTGCAGCATAAGAGAAAATCGACGGTGGCGACCCACTTTGATTCATTCAAACATTCGAAAATGCTTTCTGCTGCTGCGGACAAGAAAGCCAATCAACTCCCGTTCACCGAGGGATCAACCTCCAAAACCCTTTCGAGGGCTACAAGAAACGAAGTGAGTAGCCTATTACTTAGCATATTTCGCAACTTTCCGCATATTTCCTAACTTCCCGCAATTTCACCGTATAAAATCACATAAAACCCCGCATGTTTAATCGCATAATCAAGGATTTTTCCCCGCGTTTTTCTGGAGGGTCTATACAAGGATCACTATAAAGAAGTATCTCTAGTTGTATTTATTTGGCAATAAAGATTGATTAAAAAGCAAAACAAAGTTAAATAGTAGATCTTTCTTACCTGGTTATTAAACTGTGCTTGTGGTCTGACTCCAGCGGCCGCACCAGGCCAGCCTCCTGCTGGGCCCCCATGCATGGGGCTGTTGGTGCTGGAGGGGGTCACCGACTGAGGGACTCCGTTCTGACGGGACATCTGAGCGAGCATCTGCCCCGCCGAGTGTGCTGGCTGCGCCATCTGTGGGGCCATGGGGACCGGCCTGCAGACAACAGGGAGGGGACGAAGAGCTCCGTTACCTGGCTGTCAGTTACTAAGACCATGTGTACCATATGAAGGGTTATTATTTAATACATAACAATACTCTTAGCTAGGCAAAACAACTGTCATCGAGGAAAAAAGCTCACCGCCCGATTATTATTGCTATTATTGTTGTTGTTGCTATAATGCAGGGGCATTCAATTGCATTTCAAAGAGGTCCAGTAACAGAACACGTCATTAAATGCTCTGTTTTTGCTCCGTCTACCTCTCTCTTTTTTGAGCACGCCATTTGAAATGACTCCGACTGTTACTCTCTTCTTGTCTCGTCTCTGTGTTTGAATCTATCGTGCTGACTCACTGACTGCACCGATTTGATTGGCTGAGTAGCGCCACCTCCTTAAAACATTAAACAATAACTTTTTAATCTTTATCATTTAAAAAAAAATGTTGTACCATCGTGGATAAATCCTTATAGGCTCCCAGCAACACACTGAACGTCCACTCTGCCTCCTTATTACACTCACCCCTACTTTAGTGGGAACAATGAGTCTGCGTCTTTGATGCGCACATGCGGATGATGTGGATGATGCAATGTAGATCATCCTCTGGCTGCAGCCTTGACCGCTACTTGCTTTTGATCAAAGTAAGTATTAATACAATAAAAATAAAGGGCGGTGTCGGCTGTCAGCGAACCGAGCCAGCCGTCAACGGCCCGCTGACGACCGGCCGTTCTGTGATTCTCCAGAACACACAGATGGCCAGTCCGCCCCTGCCAGGACCGGTCCATGAAAATCCTAGCTTCAAATAATCGTGATCATACTTCCTCCGTTTTCTGCCAGACGCTGTCTCCTCTCTCACTTTAGGTAACTTCACTAAAAATCGATCCATGTTGCCGCTCGCATAAAGTTAGCCGAAGTTAACTAGCTAGATTTCACTGTTTGCCGTTATTTTTGTCTCACGCTGCGCCTCCCCTGAAGCTCTCTTGAGCCCCCACAGGGAGGCGCGCCTCACACTTTGAAAACCGCTGAGATAGAGTATCACCAAACATAATATTGAGATACTTAAGTGATGTAGCTCTGTTCAAATAAACATAGAAACCACTTCCTCACCCCCCGCAAAATGTATAAAACAAATAAGAAAGGTTGATGTAACAGCGAGAAACACTAAAAACACATGTGCTTACAGGAATACATCCTGATGAAATCATCATCACTGTCATGCAGCATCTGGGCCGGCTTAAAGCACATGTTGGAAGCCTTTGTTCTCCGATACCCTTCCTTTATATATTGAGTGTTCCCATGGGCCCTGACAGGCTATTATACATTAAGGTGTTCCTGCTATATTTGCTTTGATAGGCAAAACCTTCAGACATGCAAATCAGTGGATAGGTTACATAAATCCATCAGTTCATATCATCTCAGTACAGCGAGGAACTGCTCTGAATATTCATGTAGTTTACAGTAGATAACAATTAAGTGCTTTAACTTGAGAAAAATAGACGGAGATGCTATTACATAACCATTTTAATAATTGATCAAGCAAAAATGGCAGAAAATGTAAATATGGACATTTCCTGATTTCCTTGGTTTTATATACAATTAAATTAAAACAAAATGAAACTATCCCTGGGTTTTGGACTGACATAACAAGACATCTGGACTATGAGAAAATAGAAGCACATTTTTATATCCTGACATTTTATAAACCAAATAATGAATTATAATAATCAGCACAATGAGTTGATGTCGCAGCCCTAATCCTATTATCTTCAGCTGTTAACTTGAGTATATTATTTGACAAAATCACTGTTATCTCCAAGAAATAACCTCATTAAGTCAGATCTCAAGACAACACGATAACAAGCTTCTGGTTTCTGTGCCATGTAGTTTGGTGTGGTAAAAGACGGTCTGAAAGAGCTACACACTTTATCAGATGACTTTTTACTCTGCAGGAAAACACTTACACAGGCATGTAAAACACAAGAAGACTTCCTACCTGTATGCATCATTGGAACGACCAGCAGCAAAGTTATTGGCTGCTGGGTAGATCTGTGTGGCGGGGGTGGAGGTGGAGGGCAGGCCCTTGGTCTGATCGGGGCCTTGGAAGAGAGAGGGGTACAGCTCAGGCTTCTCCAGGCTATTGCTGTGGGCGGGCCGCGCTGCTATCACCGGCGGCACTGGCATCTGAGGACCACCAGAAACACTCAGTCAGGGGTCACTCTCTTTAAAACTCTCTAAGTGGGGAAACATTGGCCCGACTGAAATGTTGATATTGATCTTAGTTCCTAAATGAACAAAGGCATGAACACAGAGTTAAATACAATTAGGAAATCTTCGAGACTTAAAAGCTCTATAACAAAGTATAACTAAGGGTTAGCTGAGGTCGAGCATGAACAACAGGAAGTCAGTTGTGATAATGGGTCTCCCCCGACATCCGTTTGTGTTTTCCTGCTGAACAAACAATCAACATCCTGCAACCGTTTTCATAAGAATGCCTGACCGGTCATTTCAGCAAAATCCTGAAGATCTATGCTCGGATCAAACTGCACAAGTACATTCATGTGTCACCGATGGGTGCACGGCCTAACCTGTGAGAGGGCGATCGCTCCGGCCTCATACAGACCGTCTCTGGCTCCGCCTCCTTCCAGCTCCGCCTGCTGCTGCTGCTGCTGTAGCTGCCTGAAAAGGGAAAACAGAGAGAGTGGGTCTAAAATAGCCTCATTTCCATTTTCAAGCCCATCCACTGTTGAGTGAGAAAGCCGAAACACCTGCTGTCAAAATAGCACCGCCACCGGTCACCATGGCAACATAAAAGAGAACGAGGAGAGAAGAGGAAGACAGGGACACAAAAGACCTGTTATACAAACACGTAGCGCTAACATGCTACACCATCTGTGTTCAAACCTCCATATTATCTACCAACTATTACACATGCTTCCCATCAGAGAACAGCACTATTATTTTAGAGATGCACCGACTGCTATTTTCTTCGCCGAAGTCTTGCACATTTTTTCTTCCTTCTTTCTATTTGAGAAACAACCAAAAATGTAATGTCTGCCAAGTGGTACCACAATACATGTCCTTCTTGTTTTTAAGGTTGTTAGTCCACAGCTTTTTTTGGACTTTCGTGTGTTCAATTTTGAGCTTTATTTATTCTTCACTCGTGCTGGAGTAGTTCCACACAGGCGAGATGTTGCCAGTGTGGCTGTGATGTTACTGTCTGTCTGTGTGTGTCGCTGTGTGTGTGTGTGACGTAAAACCATCACGCAGCACAAATTCATCGGACAATCTATCGGAGCATCTCTACTATCTTCGTACTACTACAGGGGGAACAGAGACAAACGAGAAGAATCACCCAGAGTGGAAAAGGAAACAAATACAGAGGCAGTGTAGCTTGCTCTAAACAGCAGTTGTGTCCCAGGAAGAAGCAGCCCCTGTTCTCCCATGCAGGGTGGGGGGGGTAATCAGGCCTGGTCTCACCTGCCGGCCATGTGCCCCGGACTGAGCATTACAGGAGGGCAGCTCGGGCTGCCCTGACCCAGGGAGGGGGGCAGCAAACCCCCTGGGGAGGAGATGGGAGTGAGGGGGTCCTGAGTCGAGTTTCTAATGGCCCACAATCAGAGATGGGCAGAGGAGGGGGGGGGGGGGAGAGGGGTCAGTGTGTGGCTTATTAAAAGGGGTTGTGGTAATGGCGTGAGAGGAAGTGGGGATCGAGGGTGACAGGGAAGCATTCAGACAGAGGGATCTTACACAACAGTGACATTTCAAAACGTCAATGGTTTCATTATGGACTGTATTTAATTGTGTAATAATGTTACACAATCAGCAGTATTGATAAAATCAGCCTGTGACTCACTTGACATTAACATTGGTGCAGATGATATACTCAATCTCCTCTGAGAACGGGTTCTGGAAGGTGAAGAAGCTGGTTCTCATCAGGTTCCACTCTCTGGATTTGGAGCGAAACCGAAACATGACTGACAGGACCTGGCCCTTCAGCTTCACCACCTGCGGACACAGCAATCACAACAAGCAGTCACAGTCTGGGGTTTTCATTGAGCATATCCTTCATTTTCATCTCGCATTACTCAAGTTTTACTGCAGGAACATTTGTGTTTATTCAAGTGGCAGAATTCATCTGGTTCAATACAGCGGAGCTAATGCTTTTGTTTAAACTGAAGACTGAAGTAGTTTTTGTCATGTCAATTTAAATAACTGCATTCTTTCAAACACCCACAGAAACAGAAGGGATGTTCAGATTCACCAGGGAACTACAAAAGAGAACTAAAGGCCATTTACTTAGTCATTTTAAATCTGACTTCTAATGTATCTACATACAATGCTGACAAATGTAGTCATATTTTTCTTTAATCCTTTTAAGTGGTTGTACATGTGATAGTACAAACACAAAAGAAAACTGAAATTAGAATCGAGTCCTCGAAAAGCTGAACATATTTAGTCAGTTCTACCTGTTGGAAGCCGTCTCGCAGTAAGCCCTGGTCTTCAGCGTGGGCGAAATCCAGAATACTCTTCCCCAATAATTCCTGCAACACGCAGCAGAAGAAAAAAAACACCATTAGCACAAAGGTTGTTGGAGGATGCATTCCCTCCCTGACATTTCCTCCGGCTGAGTGTTACCTGGGGCTGGTAGCCGACAGCGGCTAAGCAGCGGTGATCCACGAAGGTGAACATGCCCTGACAGTTATGGCGCGAGATGAACTCCACCGGAACACTGAGGCTGTTGACGTCTGTGTCACCCGGGCAACAAGTCACCTTAAGGAAAAAAGAAAATGAAAAACTGCATTAGCATTATGACCAAAAGGATGCAAGCTACCAGACTATACTATACTATACTATACTATACTATACTATATATATATATATATATAAATAAAATAATGATATTTATTTTTAGCACTTTTTTCCAAGTGCTCTAAGCGCTTTACATTACATATATTAAAACATGTAATACATTGAGTACTGTGGACAATACCCACAGGAGCAATTTAGGGTGAAGTGTCTTGCCCTGCAGTTTGTTAAAGATGCATACACGTCTGCAGTTAAGATGTAAAGATCCATACCAAAAGTTACATTTCCATAATGAATAACTTTTAATTATGCAACTCTCCTAAGCACAGCAGATAGATGTGCCTATGGACCCAAGAGGCATCCCGCATACCTGTAATCTCCCAATGGCAACCAGACAGTAGCGACTCCCCTGAGTGTTGTCCGAGTCATCGTCAGCTAGGGAAACTCCTAAAACATGCAAAAAAATATATTAGCATGGAACACAAGGAATAACTTATACAAATGATTTTCAAGCATCACTTTACAGGTCCCAGCAATATTATGAAGTACATGAAGTGACTGGTTTTACCTGAAGGAGGCCAGGACTTGATGTACCCTGTACAGTGGACCACTACATACTGGGGCTCCCCTTCCTTGGCTGTAGCCAAACCATTCCTGAGGTGATGGAATAAATGATCAAATACACAGCAAATTCAATCAGTCCTGTTACTATGACATATGTATACATTAGGCTTAGTGCATCTCATTGCTTCCTGGCAATGGGGGTTGCTTATATTCTGCACAGTTATCACAATTAAATAAACAAAAAAAAAACTGTTTAGTTTTGGTCACCTGTTTCTATTCCTCAGGAAGTTCAGTCTGTTCATGGACAACGGTTCCACAGGATAAGAGCCACACCTGCAAATACACACAGGCCGACACAGTGTTATGTATCTACACACACATTGATAGAAATAATGAAATGGATAATTAACAGTAGTGTGAATCACACCTCATTCTGCAGATAAATGATCGTCGGGCTCCCATACTCATTCTGGCGGACGACGGCTGGCCTTCCTTCTTCACTGTTCCTGTCTTCAAGTCCAACATCCGCCCTATAACAGCAAAGAGGAGACAAAATGGACTCAATTTTGGGAGTAATGTTGTGATCATGCAACAACTTCTTTTATAATGACAAACACTTTTGAGATGAATAGTGTATCGTTGTACCTGTGTTGTTATTCTCTGCAGTAGAGAGCTGCTCTCTGAGCTTCTCTGTGTCGTCAGGGTGCAGCTGGTCGTACAGGGAGGACCCCAGCCACTCAGACTGAGCCTGGTTGAGGACAGGTGTCAGGGAGTCAGAGACGTAAACAATGCGGCCGGTCTCACATGACACCACAAACAGGAAGCCGTCGGCTGCCTCCAGGATGAGGTGCTTCAGTTCCTGTAGAAAGATGGCAGGCCAGTCATAAGTAAGAATTTAAAGTGATAGTCATTTCATTTTTTGTGATTAACCCACTTTTAGAACCCCCAAATCCCTATATATCCCCCACTTTTAGAACCCCCAAATCCCTATATATATATATAATATATAAACGCCTCCAGCTGCTTTACAAACAACTTTTTAACTACTGTCCAGTTTCTCTCTCCTGCATGCCACACACAAACAGAGACATGCACATGTATTAACAAGATGGTCTGGCAGCAATCTAACAAAACTGAGGAGCTCAACTTGTTCAAAATATGTAATTTAAAAAAAGAAGTATAATTAACCAGATTAACCACTTTATTCAGATTATAAGGATATTTGTTTTGAGGATGTATTTGTTATTCGTTTTGCACTACAGGTTAAATGCTAAACTGCATTTTGTTGTCTAAATACCTGTACGCAATGAAGATACAATTAAATTGAATCTAACCGTATCTATGAACCATGGGCACTGTCATTGCTGTTTACACTGTGGACCTGGAGAGGGGTGTATGTGTGCCACCTCTATGATAGTGACACCAGTTACTTCTATGCACTTTTCAGCAAGGAGCCTCACCAGGAGAGTGTAGAGCCCAGGAGGCTCACTTACAGTAAATTAAAGTCATTGTGTATTCATTAAGTTCCTTTTTGAGCGATGTACATGTTGACCAAGAGCCCAGAGGAAAGACTGGTGAATACGGTGAAATGATTCACAGCAAATGTTGTTTACACTAGTAAGGTCAATGTGCTACTTTAACTGCTTTTTCACTTGATTTCAATTGAGCTCACAGAGGTTTTGTGTAAACAACAGTGGGACTTTGAGACCTTTGTATTAAATGACTGCCTCGTCTAAAATTGCTCCACAATCTGAACATGCCTTCAGCAAGTTTAAAGATCCCTGCATGAGAATTCAATCAAACCCAATTTAGTAGACTTTCTTCTCAATATCTATATTTCCCTGTCTCGGTCAGTTGCTCTTACCTGGTCAGTGAGAAAGGAAGGTTTGTACGATCCATCCGAGTTGGTGTTGCCACTTCCTCTCAGAGACTTCATATGAGACACGGCCATTCGGAGGATGGTTAGTTTGTCTGGTTTCCGTGCTAGTGCACTGCAGGTGGGCACCATGTCTGACAATTCAGTGATGTAAGCAGTCATCTTGTTCCTCCGCCGCCTCTCAATCTCACTGTGGTTCTCCCTGAAGAGGAGAGGAGACGAGGGAGGAAGGAGGAGGTACAGAGGATAGGAGGGATTGAGATGGGGGAAACAGATGGGCAGGTGGACAACATGGAGTAGAGTTTAGAGCAAATGCTGCGATGCAAGTATGCCAATCAAAGAAGTGGAGGGAAAGAGAGAAGGTGAGAGAAATAATGGACGCAAAAAACGATAAAATAATTTATTTAAAGAAATGATAGTGAGACAGCAAGAGAGACTGGTTTGAAAAGCCAGTTGGTCTGACAAAAGAGAGCAAGTGCAGAAAGAGAAAGACCATTTAGAAGTCCTGAGAGAGGGAGAAAGGAGACAGAAGGGACAGTTGCTCAAGGGGAAAGGATCACCAAAGTGAAAAAGGTCCTTGAGTCAAACACAGCTTAGCAGTTAGTTACGCATAAAACAGTGTTGGCCTGACAGACACAGCCAGATGCTTTGGGCAAAAAAGCAAAGCATTCTGACGGGCACCAAAACAGATGCAAAGAGCAGCAAAAAATACCAGTCATTTTGTGCTGTCTAAATGATAATATGGGGTCCCGACAGGACAGGACTTATTTGTGCATTCAATATTGATGTGGATACAAGCAAGAGAAGGAGCCTTCCAAAGTGGTACAGCCATACCTGGCTTGTTTTTCCTTATCTGCAAGACTCTGATGCTCTTCAAAAAACATGGAAATGAAACCAACCCACTAAAACACAGGCCCGAAAAATAACAAAATAAAAATAAGTGCAAGGGTTTAACAACTATTGGAAAGGAGAGGGAGAGCGGCACTGGGGAAACTGTTGTATCAATAATGTTGTTCCTTTACACCCACCCCCCCTACCTGGCAAAACGCTCTTTGTCATTTCCGCCTCCTGATTCATCGTCACACCTGACAAACAAAAAAGAGAAAACGTTTCTTACTATCGAAACAGCCCAAACAATCCCAACACTTGATCTATCACTTCTTCTTTTTTATAATGACAGAAAAACAGAGAGAAGTGTACCTGAACAATTTGTTTCCATCATCATCATCATCGTCATCAAAGTCTGGCCTGTAATAAGGAGAAGAGGGATACATCAGTAGTTTCACATAAATATTCTCACAAGAACTTTGACCAAGAGTACAAATAAAACTAAACCAGTCAGCAAGTTCTCACACAATACTGACATATTAGCAGCGGTGTATCCTTTCTTAAGGGAAACAACGAATACCACTGTCAAAATGATCCAATAGAAGAACAATTCCTGCATTAAAATCCTTACTCAAGTAGAAATTTGTATGTCTTATCCTTAAAATGTACTTAAAGTATAAAAAGTAAAAGTCCTTATTATACAGTTAAATGTGCCCCGTCGATGTTTTACGATTTAAGACTATGTTATATTACTTTATTTAAAAAAAAATGACATTCTCTACTGTTAGGTAATTTCATCCACATCAAGTATGTTATATATCCCATGAAAACCCTGTTTCCCTCAAGTGAAATTAGTTCATATAACAGCCCTGTTTTGAGCTTTGTGACGATGCTTCTTCTAGAAGATCCATAATGGTTTTAAAGCAAATATTAACTTTTTAGTTTTTTAGTTTATTTGTAAAATAATGTTCAATCCTTTGTATTTTTGCTGGACAGGAAGGGCACAATTGTAATCTGAAAGCAAATAGCAACGACAACATTTTTTACTCTGATATGTAGTAAAGAAAAAATATAAAAAGGGAAAAACTCAGGAAAAGGAAAAGTACCTCAAATTAGTAATCGATTACAGCACTTGAGAACATATATTTTGGTTATTTCCACTACTTTATATCAACACACTGTTAAAGCTACCACACAAACACTTACGCAGCTCTTCTTTTGTTGGTCCCTTTTGGTACAACAGCCCCGCCACTTCCTTGGGTCCCACTTGCCCCCATACCCAGATTAGGGTCTGGCAACTCTATTTATAACACAGAGGCACAGAAAGACGAAATGTAGCAGGGTTGACAGGTGATTTCCTACTGAGCCTCAAGCATTCAAAAAGGAAACTAAACGTATACACATAAAAGCCAAGTTAGGATAAACGAACACAACTGACAATGGGTTTATTTCACAACCTGTGTATTCATCAGCATTAAGTTAGCTTCACATCAACTATTATACTTTGAGTGTGAATGTTGTAGAGAGCTCACACAGCCACGACACTAAGCTAACGTCAAGGCTACATGCAGAAATCAATCATGTGAGCCACATTACCTAAAAACAGAAACCAAGCTAGCAAACCACAGCTAACTTAGATTGTGGTTAATCTCATTGAGCCATTCAACATATCACAGCAGAGCTTTTTTTAACAGTCAAGTCGCTAATGTACCAGGTTAGCATGCTAACACTTATGCAATAACCAGCTAGCCTTGCTGTGGCATTAGCTTAGCCACTAAGCTAACTTAGCCGATGCTGTCACGCTATCTTTAGGAAAGTGTCCTCTTTAGCTATAAACGTCCATAACCGGTGTAAACAGATGCACATGAACATGAATACGTCACTTAATAGTCGCTGTGACTTTTATTGCACTTTACCTTGGTTTGAAGAGGACATGTCCGTTTCGAATAACATAAACAAACAACTTCGGCTGCGGAAAAAAAAAATCGTCCAAACCCCCGCCCCTCCCCCTTGCTAGCAGGGTAGAGGCTAACAAGTGCCTCACAGATTTCCTCACGTATGCGCCTTTATTTTAAGATATAAACGCCCAAAACGACGACTATATCTATTCCGGGGAGACCCGAGGGTATTTACAACAGAAGCGAAAATAACAGTTTATGTCCTCTTTACTGTTTTCTCCCGGTTTAGGTTTAAACCCCCATATCTGTTCAAGATGGCGTTTCAGTCTGTTAGAACAGTGGCTGTCTGCTCTGTTTTCTTTTCTCGGAGATCGAGCCAGATACACATGACGTGAACTGTTGGGAAATCCATGTTAAGCGCCGCCCCGCCGGGAGGGACACACAGGTCTGTAAAGTTAAAGCACCCCTGTTTACAGAGGTGCGAGCACATGTGAGTGTTTGGCAGTGGTGGGATTAGTACTAACAGGTATTTTACTTTAAAAAGAAACAATACCACCATGAGAAAATGCCCCACAACAACAAAAAGCCGCGCCTTAACAATCTTACTTACGCAACTTAAGCAATCCCAAAGTGCTACAGGAGGCTTAATAGAAACAAACAAAACAAAAGACACAACACTTTAATCAAAGGCTTTTTTAAAAGCAAGGTTATTAGGCCTTTCTTAAAGGCTTCAGTGGTCTGTGGAGTCCTCAGGTGGTCTGGGAGGGAATTCCACAGGTGAGGACCAGCTGCACAGAAAGCCCGATCCCCCATTGTGCGGAGTTTGGTCCTGGGGGGGGGGAGGGGGGAAGGTTGGTTGTGGAGCGGAGGTTGCGTGTGGAGGTTTATGATGTGAGTAGTTATTTTAGGTATGGAGGATGCACTGATGGGTGAGTAGTGCGATCTTGTATAAGATCTTGAATGAGACAGGAAGCCAGTGGAGGGGATAAAGAACGGGTGTAATGTCTGTGGTTGTACTTTCTCACCCTCATCAAGATCCTAGCACTGTTCTGTATGTATTGGAGCTTCTGAAGGCTCCCACTAGGAGTCCCGATGAGAAGAGCGTTGCAGTAAACTAGCCTTGAGGAAACGAAGGCATGGACCAGTTGTTCAGCATCTGACAGGGAGATTGTGGGACGGAGTTTTGCAATGTTCCTGAGGTGGTAGAAGGAGGTTTTGCACAGGTGTTTGATGTGGGTGTCAAAGGTCAGATGTCGGTCAAATCTTAAACCCAGGTTGGTAACTGATGCAGAGAGGGGTATGTTTTGTCCAGAAAAGGTAATGTGGGTCATGGGGGATGACTGGACCTGGTTTGATGTGCCAACTAAAATAGCCTGTTTTGGAGCTATTAAGCTGCAGGAAGTTTTGTTGCATCCAAGCCTTTATCTCCTCAAGGCAGGAGTTAAAGGATGCTGATGGGAAGGGTGATGGGATAGGGTATGTCTTTATATATAGCTGCGTGTCATCAGCGTAGCAATGGAATGATATGCCATGCTGGCTGATGACACGACCAAGGGGCAGAGTATAAAGGGTGAACAGAGTGGGCCCGAGGACCGACCCTTGAGGGACACCACAGGTGACAGTGTGTGTCTGGGACCTCGCACCTCCCAAGGAGACGCACTCTGTTCTTCCAGACAGGTAGGACTGGAACCAGCTCAGGGTGGAGTCAGAGAGTCCGATGGTGTATTGGAGGCGCTGAAGGAGGATGTTATGGTCAACAGTGTCGAATGCTGCAGTCAGATCCAGGAGGATGGGGAACCAGTGTCAGCCGCCATCAGCAGGTCGTTTGTGACCCTGACCAGAACTGTTTCAGTGCTGTGGGCAGAACGGAAACCGGACTGGAATTTCTCAAAGAGTCCGTTTAGTTGGAGATGGTCCTGAAGCTGGGCGGCAACTACTTTTTCCAGCACCTTGGCTAGAAATGGGAGGTTGGAGATGGGCATGTAGTTGGCGAGGAAATCTGGGTCTAGGGTGGGTTTTTTGAGAAGGGGTCTGATGACGGCAGTTTTAAGAGCCTTAAGGGAGCTGTTGATGACGTCGGTGATCATGAAATGTTCAATGTTTAGGGTGTTAGCAGACATGATGCACACATACAAGGGCTTTCGCTGTGATTCATGATTTTTGTTTTTATTATTAATAACAATACTTAGGCATCATTAAACAAACAAAATACAAAATAAGAAAAGAATAACACTGTAATTGGGACACAGCTGCCTCTGTATCCCTGGAGACGAGAGGTTTCTGGTTGGTCGGGGTTAGTAAAAAAGAATGTGGCGGTGGAATGAGGGTGAGTTTAAAAGAAAGGACATTTATGAAGAAGAGGAGTGGGCAATGGATGAGACAGCAGAGGATATGCTAGACTCAGAGTTGGATCTATGATGTGGAGACAGGAAAGAAAACTAGAGGACATGAAGACAAGAGAGAGAGCTTCTTATACATTACGGATAAGGCACTTGCCGTACAGCCACATGTAAAGCATAACAATCAAACTGCAACACTCATTTATTGAATCCATCACAATTCTCAAACACTTAACTGCTAAAAATAGTTTTTAATGTAATTTACCTCCTTAACATCAAACAACAGTACCTGTAAAACCGGTTTCATACACACAATCATACCTAAAATCATTCATTTAGATCAACAATTAAAACTCTAACCCAGGTTCACAAACATAACCCATGCTACAAGGCAGTGAATCGAAGAAACCTGGCCCGTATTTGTAAAAACTGGAAATGGCTTATCTGTCCGATTTCATTAGATTTATTAAAACTCCTGAATTTCAGCCCACCTCATCCATCTTCAGCGGGTGGCAGCATCGGCGTGATTCAAAACTAGACTGGATTGAACAGCTTCAACCCAGAGGGATACAAAATATTCAGCTTCCTCAAAACTAGCAGGAAGCTGTGATTTATATTGCAGTGTTAAGAATGATAACATTTGCAGGTTAGATATCAATTGTAGAAAGGGAATTGCAAATAAAGAGCTATGCTGGATTAAGAATACAGAACAGAAATTAGAAACAAGAAAGCACATTTCTTGATGTTTATCTACAAAACTGACACCGAATGTACTCTTTAAAACGTACTAGGCAGTTTTAATGGCAGAGGCCGCATTGGAGAGCAGAGGCACGGCAGTGCTACTGCAAGTTATTACAGTATTTAAAAAAACGTGTGCAAAGACTTTGCAATAGCGGAAAACACTTACGTAATTGCATAGACAGAAAATTAGGGAAGGAAATGCCCTATTGTCTCACTTTCATTCTCTTTTGTTCTTTTATTAAAAAACAGAAGAGTTGAAAGAAATAAAGCAAAGCGTGATTAAAGGAGAAAGCTTTTTAAAAATGGCATTTTAACAGCCATTAGCTGGCTCTAAGGCACATAGAACAAGGAAAGCTAAAGTAGAAGCAGCGTCACCCCCCTCCTCTGTCCGTTTTCTCCCCTGTCTCTTTGAAATGGTGACAACACACACTGACAGCTATACATTTTCAATAGTGACAAAGCAAATAAAGCCATGCCACTTAATGTAGTGTATATCATGGGCTGGATCTCCGTCTCGTCTAAATGTACGAATGAACGTGTGATTGTTTTTGTGTTGTCAACTTTCCTCTGGATATCTGCTGTTGTTGGTTTTAAGGGAATGACTGGCCCCCCAATCTTCTCTCTCTCTCTTTCCATCCCTCCCTCTGGCTCCCCTACTGAGGGATATGAGTCCATCTCACATTCCTTCTTCCTGACACTTGTTTGCTTTCACTCTATCTTGCTGTGGTTGTTGTTGTGGACTGTGTGACCATTCTGCACCGGCCCGTTCTTCCTCATGTCCTTTTTAGCCTGCTCTTCCTCCTCTTCTGATTCATCCGTTTCATCTTTGTCACTCCTTTCATCGTCCACTTTTTCCTGGAAAAAGAAAGAAAAAAAGGGGGAAGAATAGGTAATCAATCCAATGCTCAAACTGTACAGGAGCTCTGGCAAGTGTCAGACAAACTCAAACCATCCAGTCGCATTTATTTAAGTGTGTGTGTGTGTGTGTGTGTGTGTGTGTGTGTGTGTGTGTGTGTGTGTGTGTGTGTGTGTGTGTGTGTGTGTGTGTGTGTGTGTGTGTGTGTGTGTGTGTGTGTGTGTGTGTGTGTGTGTGTGTGTGTGTGTGTGTGTGTGTGTGTGTGTGCACATCTGGTTGTGCTCAAGATATTTTGTCCCTTTTGTTCTTGTTTATATAAAAAACCAAAGGACAGATACTATGTTATCAATGTCTCCATTGTTAAGTTTGTTTGGAAACAAATGAATTGTGTGTCCTGTGATGTTGGTAACTCTGAGGAAAACAGAAAGAGATACGACCACGGGATCTAAAATAATATTTCTTGGAAACACTAAAGGGGAACCTATCCATTTTCATTAAGCATGTTGTGCCTTTTATAAGGGGTCTGCATGTATGTATCTGATTAATTGCATCAACGTCACTTGTGTTAGCATCGGTTTGTTTTGAAGACTTAAGGTTTGATCATGAACACATGCTTGTGTGGACCTCAGGCACTCTCCAGTTAACAACTAATTGTACCTTCAAACCGCAGATTTTTATGATCATCGATATAAAAAGATACACTTACACCACTTCAGACTTTCAAATGACATGAAATCTCAAAATGACAATCGTAACATTAAAATGTGAAAGAAGTACAACTAGAGAGTGCAATGCTTTAACTGTGAGCTCATATCCTCTCTGTGATAAAACTTCATCTATAACTGCACCTTGTTTCACAGCTTACACTTGAAATACATCTTCAGCACATTTTAGGTGTCATGTCTTTACACTAAGATTTTTTTTTCCGTTTCTCTATATTTAACAACTTTCGCTCACACTGACTATTCCAGCTTAATTTAACTCTTAACTTCTCAACCACAGTGAGCACTTTCACCTCCCTCAGAGCTTACACTAAAACTTCAATATCTTAGAGGATCTTTATTTCAACTTCAAAACGGTTTGTTGTTTAAAATGTTTTACCTGGAGACTTTTAGTGAGCTGAACTTGACATAAGACAAACTTTTGTTTGTCTTATATCTTTATTTACGGAGATGTAAGTTTCAGATATTTTTGGATGTTACATCGTTGCTTTATGTTTCTTTGTTGGCTTACATTGTGGGTGAGGAAGCGGATTGCCATGCGTATGATGAGCACCGCCCAGAAGATATGAAGACACTGCAGAACCATCAGAAGTCCGTTGAAAAAGTAGTAGCCGAAGAAGGGTTCATACATGGTCACTGGGTAAATCCACGTACAGTAAATAATCCTGCAGAAGACAGAGTAGGAATAGATTGCTTAAATAACATACATATTTAAATTAGGATAACACATAGAAACAAATGTTTGAAACGTGTGATTGTACCAGAAAGGGAAGATGACCAGTCGACTGATAATGAAGACTGCAGCAAATACGATGAAGATGTAGTTACAAGCATTTCGCCACCCAGCATAGTTGAACATCTTTGCAGACTGTCAAGAGGGATAAAGGAAAGGTTGAGCAATGTAAATGGCAGATGTTACCCCGATTCAACTTGATCAAGGTAACATGACAAGACAAAGTGAAGTTTCCTCCACAGGGTGGCAGTGTTTTCCATTCGGCGACTCGTGTGGACAAGTCTTCAAAAAATGAATCTTAACAATCTAAACAGCTTTTCTTTTTGAAAGGGACAAATGTCACTCCCACAGCTATGATGAGGTGATTATTCACATGTAAACCAAACCACTATGAATGCATGAGCATCTATGATATATATTAGAAATACATTTACCTCAAGGAAATAATCAGAGGAGTCGTGAACCAGCATGATGAGAGTTCCAGCACGGATATAGTTAACACACCAGGAGAAGCTGATGAGGAGGATTGTCGCCACATGGTGAACGATCTGCTCCTTGAAGTCCTACAGAGACGGGAGAAATGGTTGTTAAATAGAGAAAAGCAAGAGGCTTTCAGCCGCTTCCATCTTTTACTTTGTTGTGTTTTTTCTTATTTTTGGCAAATTTCATTCACTCATTTGTGTGTGCGGCGTTGTGGGAGGGAAACAAAATGAAAATCATTTAAGAGGCGCTACATTATAAACACAATATTATAATACATGTTATATTTATACTGTATGATATTCAATTTCCTCAATATTCAATCAATATTAGTACATCACAACACCCCAAACTGGAAGTATATATATTTGAGTTTGCATGATTTGTTTGTTGGTTTGAAATGGTAAATCCTGCTTAAGGATTCTAGGTTAGAATAATGTGTTGGAGAAACACATTGTTCTTCTTTTGCAAGATTTCCCCACCGCTGCGCTCAGCTGATCGCAGCTGAGCAAAGTCCAAACAATTACACACACACACACACACACACACACACACACACACACACACACACACACACACCCACACCCACACCCACACACACACACACACACACACACACACACACACACACACACACACGTGTAACAACGGTCTAATGTCCTGCCAATAGTCCATGCTAGATGTCAAACTGATCAGATAGTAAGAAAAGACTTTGAGTTCCTCTCTTTTCCACTTATCTTAATGTCAGAAACGTCTAAAAGTGCAATACTACGTTTATGAGAACAGTTATTTGCTAAGTACTATCATCAAAATATAGTACCTTATTAATTAAATGTACTTTTTCATACATATTACTGCACTTCTGTTAATAATGCATTCATTGACTAATCACTCTATTGTTGCAGCTGGTAAAAGAGAAGCTGTTTTACTACTGGAAGGCTTAACTTGTAATACTATATCATAATTCAATTACTTTTCTATATTTTCTATTAATAACCTAAATGGGTCTAAATGTTTACAGACAAATGTGGGGTAAAAAGTACAATATGACCCTCTGAGATGAAGTGGAGCAGAATGAATGAGTTGCATAAAATGGAAATATAAGTACCTCAAAGTTGTACTTAAGTACAGTACTTGAGTTAATGCAGTTATATGCATTCTAGCGCTGGAACTACGGAGGAGAAGATATACATGACTTACTTTGCGTTTGACATCAGAAGCCACACTGACGAGCAGAGAGCCGTAGAAACCCAGCTCAATCATGTAGTACCAATACTGAGAGGGTAGGAGAGTCTGTAGGAGAGGAAACAGTGCACATTCAATCAATCAATCAATCAATCAATCAATCAATGTTTATTTATATAGCCCAATATCACAAATGTTACATTTGTCTCAGTGGACTTCACAGTTTGTACAGAATATCAGTATGACAATACGACACCCTCTGTCCTTAGACCCTCACATCGTACAAGGAAAAACTTCCGGAGAAAACCCAAAGTTTAAAGGGGAACATGGGAGAAACCTCAGGGAGAGCAACAGAGGAGGGATCCCTCTCCCAGGACCGACAGACGTGCAATAGATGTTGTGTGTAAATTGAAAAGATAATACATTTACAACATAGGTAGTCCAAATGTTTGGAAATGCATATTGGGAAAGAAGCTGCAACTAACCACTATCATCACTTTTAATAACTTATCTTATTATGATTATTCTCTTGATCTTTCACTTATTAGTTCAGTCTACAAAAATGTCAGAAATTAGCTGAAAATGTCTATTACACGTTCTTAAAGCCCAGGTAAGATTGCTTGTATTGTGGGACAAAGGCTCAAATATATATTAATGGTCATAGAAGGCAAAGACAAATACTAATCATGTCAGCTCTATCTGGAGCTCTGTATTTTTTCAGTACATCCCAGCAGTCAAAAATAATAATTTAAAGTTATATAATTAATCAAAATGCTGTTTTCGGTTTTTTAAATATGGAGATTTCCAGCTTTACTCTGTTTGATATCATATTTAACTGGATATCTTTGGGCTTCAGACTGACAAAACAAGACATTTAAAGAGCCTTTATTCAGAGACACTGGGATGGACATTTCTCCCTTTTTTATTGGACCAAACGTCTAGATCTAAAAAATAATCTGCAAATGTATAGATAAATACAGTAGTTGCAGCCCGACGTTGCACCTGACAGACTTGTAGTTTATAGATGTGTGATGTGTCCCAAAAGCCAACAGTCATATATAAAATACATTTGATTGGGTAGATATAATATTCTTTGAAGCAGACTATTTGATATCTTATTTAATGCCTTTTATTTGCAGACAGACACTGGTGTACATTCAGTGTATCCATCCCAAAAACGTACCAGCACAGGAAAGCCTTGCCACATCTCCTTCAGGTCATACAGCCAGGGTTTCTGGAGGGAGAGAAGCCATGAGAATGAGACAGCATGCTCGGCAGGTGTATTTATAATAACTGACTCAGCATGGCCATAAGTGAAGCCCTCTGACAGTGCAAGAGGAGAAGTTATCACAGCAAAAAGACGGACTACCATGGAAACTGTCATGTAACACTGGCAGGGCAGTTGACGAATGATCGTGTGAACATGAGGAAACGAGAGGAAGAGTAGGGGTCAGGGTTAACATGGTGGTACTCACATCGATGAGGGCGGCCAGGCCAGCAATGAAAGCAAGAAGGTAAAAGGTAAATCTCCAACTGCAAGAGAACACACACACATACAGACACACCTTCTACTCAGTCAATGGTGAAAAGACACAAGACACATTTTCTGCCAGCAGACACAAAAACACATCACAAACACACAGTGGCAACCGCACAAGAGTGCCAGCTGGAAAGAAATGCTGGGCTGAATGAACAGCCAGGAAAAATCTGGTGAACTGCACTGAGAATGTCAAATCAGGACACACACATACACACCGTACATACACATACATACCGTACACACCGTACACACACACTGAGCCAAACACGTGCTGACAGACAGTATCCCCCTACAGCGAGACAGAGCAGCTCTCATACAGGTGTAAAGAGGGGATTTCAAAGAGGACACACAGCAGCAGAGACAAACAGACAGAGAAAAACATGAACTGAGAAGTGAACATAGAGACGTTCGGAGTGAGTGAGTTACACCAGTCTGGAGACATAAGGGAGAGCAACAGGAAGCCTGTTGTGTGCACACAAACAACAGATTGATTCAGAAGAGAAATGTTGTAACACGCATAGGGATAGACACACCATAACCGGGAAGCAACATGCAGTCACATGCACGGCTGCACACAAGCATCATATGCAGAAGATAAATCTTCTGGAATATCACCTTTCATGCTCTCATCATACAGCAGAGGCATACACACACCAGTCTAATTCCTGTTCTTGCAGAGTTGATTGACAGTTCACCAAAATTATAAAAACAAGAATTGAATTTGCTGCTCTGATGATTATATTGTTTTATCTCTCAGGCTACATCCATTCAAGCATTAGTGGTCAATTCTGATATTTTTTTTCTTGTTGAAATCATAATCTAACAGGATTCTTGTTATATTTTGTACTTTAAATGATTGTTAAAATATTTTTCTACATGTAAAAGTAATCAGGCACTCTTTCAAAGAAATGAGCAATCCAATGTAGGTCCGAACAGCTACTAACTTCATGGTGACATTGCATTTCTGCTGTTTCCCCCAAAAAAATTGTGGAACCATTTCCTTTGTTCAAGGGAAAACTGCTCACAAAGAGGACTGTGTCTTCTTGTACTTCTGGTGAAACGATCCTTTAAGTCACATTTAAAAACTTGTATGGATCTGTCGACACACACGAACGATGACAATGAAACTAATGTTGACGACACTACAAATGAGTTATGCAACACATCTAGGACAGTGTACATGCATATTACTAAACGTCCATGTGTCAATCCTAGTGATGCTATCTGCTGCTGTTAATGGCACTCCTAAAGATAAGATAAAGTGTCATATGTTGCCACGGGGTGAGTCCTGCCAGCTAATGCTACCTAAGTTCAGTAGCCTTGTTTTATCAGCTAATGATACTGTTGGTTTAACTCTGCCTATACTCACACATCAAAATAACCAACAGTGTTGACACGGCCCCCTGTTGCAGAGACCCTGTGCTAATGAGTGAAGAGTGGGGGGGGCTACAGGCATGCTACCATCTGAGTGGCATTGTAATGTGCATGTTAAAAATAGAGGGCTACTTTTGCCCTTGGAAATGTGCTCGTATAGTCAGAGGAACGCAAGGGTAGGCAGCTGTTTCAACCTGCTCCCTAGCTCTACAGACACGTGTGCACTAAGTGCTGCAGGGAGGACATATTTGTGTAGGCCAACCCACAAGTAAGCAGCACCCTGATTATCTTGAAAGGGAGCCAATGGGATTTTTCTATTGGATTTTGGATTATGGAAGGAAATAAGCTCTGTGGCACACACATTTGAATGATATACGGTTTATTCTGAAAAATAATATATTTACAAATAAAAACCTCTTCGAATTTTTACATTTCTCATTTAGCCGCTTGTTAAGTATTCTGTATCATTGTGTGTGTGTGTGTGTGCGTGTGTGTGTGTGTGTGCGTGTGTGTGTGTGTGTGTGTGTGTGTGTGTGTGTGTGTGTGTGTGTGTGTGTGTGTGTGTGTGTGTGTGTGTGTGTGTGTGTGTGTGTGTGTGTGTGTGTGTGTGTGTGTGTGTGTGTGTGTGTGTGTGTGTGTGTGTGTGTGTGATTACCTGGCCTCTCGAAACCTTTTGAGCAAACTGGGTCTGTCCTGGTTCCTTCGTCTCCTGAACCACCTCTGCACTTGTCTTTCTGAAAAGCCGGTCTGCTTGCAAAGACTTGCTATTGCCGTCTGAAAACAGCACAAAGGCCTTAATTAAGTATTTAATGTTCTAAAAACCCACACAGCATTTCTAAGTGTGTACAGGTAAGTGCAAACATGTACCTGTTTGGGGTTTTTGGTAATGTTACAATAGTAGGACTCCAGTGTGGGGTTGTGAGGGACTTGGAGCCGCACTGTCTCTTTCACCCCGAGCAGAGAAGCTAGAGGTGTAGCCACCGTTCTGCAATCACAAGAAGGTTGTCAAGAATTAGGATTAAAAGGAGATGAAATGAAGAGAAAGACAGGCATCAACATGGAACAACATACTGAAATTTGAGCTGATTGCAGAGTCAGATTGATGTTTATCTGCAGTATTTCATCATTTTGGCGCTGGTTAAGTGCTGTTCTAGTTTTAAGAGGTTGGACTCGGACAAAGCTGGCATGCCCAGCTGCCGAGCAACAGCCGACGCAACACGACCCGGCACGAGGGAACAGAGCGACAGGCTCGATTTATTTACAAAATAAAACATTTAAAAGATGTTGCAATGTGGGAGTATTGCACTCATAAGATTAGCAACATTGACTTTGTAAGAAATGTTTGAGATCGACTTGTATATTGTAGAAATACATATTGTTATGAAATGTTGAATGATATTTTACATCCAGCTCATTTTTGTTAATGAAGATGTCTTTATTTGAGTATGAAATAACCAATGGGCAGAGAAAGAAGGAGCAGGAGGCAGCAATCAAGAGAAGAAAGAAAAAGTAGACTGGACAGAAAATGATGTGAAAATATAGAAGCAACTGTTTGAGTTAATAACCCAAAAAGTAGATGAGGCTCACAGATATCCAGTAATGCAGTGTGAAAAACGTACTCACCTTTCAAAGATCTGGCGGATAATGAGGAATACAAGGGCGATGGGTATTGCCACCCACAAGTCTTGGGTTTTTGCGTAGACTCTTCCATCCCGATCCTCCAGGTCAGCCCAGCCCAGGCCCTTTGGAAACCACAGCTGCTCCTGCCAGAACCAGTCGCTCAGCCCCGACAGCATCCTACAACACAGGCGGAAACACAAGCAGTCAGCAACAACTCTACAGGCTTATTAGGCTGTACAGCTAAAGGCCCCAAATACATAGATACACATGTTCAAGAGGTAGAGACCACACCCTAAAAAATATGGTACCACCTTAAATCTAATCAATAGGGGCTTGCTTTAGGGGCTTTATGTTTTAGGCAGCGACGAGACAGGCCTGGCTGTGTAAAGGGGAAGTCTGTAGTGTAGGGGAAGACATCTGCCATTGTGAATGTTTGCTCCCATGTAATTAGGAGAATTAGATGATGGCACCAGAGTTTCCCTCTCATTGGAAGCCTTCCTGTAGGTTTTTTTTCCTAATGCATATAACACAGAGCTCAAGCTGCATTCAGGGAACTCAGTTCAGGAGGCTCACGTCAGGGAGGAGAAATCAGACCAACAACTGAACTTGGTGCTTTCAACACCGGCGCTTTCCTAAAGAGATGACAGCAGCTGCGAGACTTTTAATTGTATTCAAATAGTTCAGAGATGAATGTTCCTGCTGCTGAGTTCAGGGAGTGGCAGAGAACGAGAGTAAAAGAGAACTAGCATCTGAGGGATGTGAGTCACAGTCCATCCATGTGTACTGAGCAGCGGGGACGCCCCCACACACTCCATCTCTGGAGTCCCCTAGCAGATCTACACTAACTCCCCTCCCACCCGCTGTTAGAGCCTGAGCCCTGTAACCACTTCACTTCCACTCCCATCCCCGCCCTGCTGCTCCCAGCCAGTAATCAAGGGTTCCTAAAGCCATGTGGTATGCTCCCCCTCCCTCCATCATCTTTAAAATATGCTGCTGAAATAAGACTCGGATGTAAAGAACTCTGGCTCTTGACTTGGAGGGAGGGGAGCGGTGTGGTTAAACAACTTTGACAAGGACTTTTAAACAAAGATTAGATTAATCAACATTAAATAAGATTAACACAACGAATACACTTTACTTTGAGTGAACTACACGGATTCTTTTACAGAGTTATTTTCCCTTTTAACTTTTAAGTATAGGACTTTATGGCTGCAATAATATTCATTACCCAATTTAAACTGTTATCTACGGAAGAGGATTAGGGCCACATGATTTTTTTTTTTGTTCTGAGGAAAAAGTCAGAATTCTGAGATTAAAGTCAGAATTCTGAAAACATTTTTTTTTTTTAAATCCCCCATTTTTTAAAAAATGTGGCCCTAATCCTCTTCCGCAGTTATCCTACAACATTGTACAAAAATAAAAATAGCAAAAAGTGGCCATTTAAATGTCCGGAATCTGACCAACAGTCCAAACCCCCAAAGTATCCAGTTTGATATGAAGGAAGCTAATTAAATAAACATTTAATAAAACACTGATCAACAGTATAAGTGGCCTTTTTGCTTTGAAAGTATCTTAAACAATGAGTTGATTTATTTTGACTGAACTGTTCTTTGGTGGTCGATAGACTAAACGATGAATCATTGAGTTGCAAAATGTTAAATGCTGTTGAAACATACACAGATGAACGTGCTAGATTATATGTAAGAGTCTAACAGTAAAAAAAAAGAAAAAGAAAGATATTGTAGATAACCAGCCATTTTTCTCAAATGTCTTATATTTATATAAATTGCTCATTAGCTCTGTAAAAAGACTACAGCTTTTGGGTTTGGATAATCTATTGCTGCTCTGACAATGTCCATGAGACAGTGTCATGCTTGAGTGTGTTGCTTATTTTCCACATCATGTCATGTTAGTCATGGCCCCCGTTTCCTGTTGCAACAGCATGGCTGGCAGAGCACTGGGCTCTTCTCCCTCTCTCTCTCTTTCTCTCTCACTCTCTCTCTCTCTCCCCCCTCAACTCAGGTGGTGGTGGATGCAAAGGGTGACATATTTTTCCCAATTATTTTTGCCAACTCTTCCACTTCTGTAGCATTACATCTGGCTTTTCCTGGAGTGTCCTGCCACATCTTGTGAGCTCAGCTGAACAGCATGTGAACATCCAGAGGTAGCCGTGTAATGTAATCTGACCAAAATCAGATAATTGATTGATGAGCTTCTGAGCATCAGAAAAGATGGTTCAAAGGGCAGGAGGACTGAATTAAGTAGACAGGTAAAGTGCTTTGACTTATCTGTGCTATAGACGTATGTTAATAATAACCAAATTAGGTAATCAAACTCCGAATACACAAATTCAGTCACCAAAAGGCAATACTTCCAAGTAAACCAGGACAATTTCTTTATCATTTTGAACGCTGCCTTGAGGAGGGGATTTAGGATTTGTGAGTATATTTCAGGGTTTCTACTTGAGATCATCCAGTGATTTCAACATGTTAACGCTCTTTTTCCCCCCACAGCTTTCGTAACAATGCATTCCATTGGCCCACAGGATCATATGACCAGCCTCTGACCATTTTAAAGGTCCAATCAAATTAAAGGATGCCTCTGGCAGGGGAGGGGGAAAGGAAGTACTGTCTCATCTGTCTTCCTCAATATGAGTTTATATTACAATGATTTTGTCATTTAGTAAAAAAAAACATCTAACGTAAGGCTGGAAGAGCAAAGCTCCATGTGTTACTGACATGTTTCTCCTCAGCTCTGCCTGAAGCCTTCATAGACTCATAATCCAGTTTTTAAAAAATGGGAGCAAGCCTCTGAGTAAAACCTAAACAGACCAGTAGGAACCTGGTACAGAGTCTGGGAATATTTAGAGAATGTAAACTTGCTGCCACCATGCCAAGAGAGCCAATCCCATTCACTTTACATGGATGAAGAACTTCTTATGGATTCTACCAGTCACACAATACTCTGTTTATCATTATGATAGAAGACTAAGTCGAAAAGATGAACATTAGTCACACGAAAGTAGCAGTGAGTCACTCATGACATGCCATCTATGTGTGCATCACTACCCATTTACTCATATCCACCCATTCTTAAAGTAATTCACTAGAAGCTGACTCGTTCAAACCAAAACGTTTAAAGGAGACAGAATGCTTACACAGCAACAACATGGGAGCTAAGGGCTGAGTTGTCTGTATCTCAATTATAAGGGTCTGATAAGTCAGAGACAAAACAGCACATACTTTCAATTTACCTTTAAAATAAACTTTGATTCTATGTTGTGATGAATATTTAAAGCTAAGCTAGCTAGACACCAGGAGATAACAAGCAAAAATAAATAATGTCGGGATTGTTTCATTTTTAAATATTAAAGATTTTTGGTCTGCAGGAGTTCAGATAATGTTGAAATGATTATCAAAAAAAATTCTAGCAATTAAATAGAATTACACAAACTTAAAACATAACGGTTAAAATTACACCTTTTCCAAACGTTCAGGACTTTGTACAGACTCTGACATAGGAGCTGAAACAATGAGTCAAGCAATCAATTTACAAAACTTAATTTAGCTAATAGTGATTTTTTTCTGTCATATGTAATAGTAACCAAATATATTTGGATATGGACAGTTGGCCTGTAGGAGATTTTAAAATAGATGTATTTTAGTATTTAATGGATCAAATTATTCATTGAGAATATATATGGCAAACTAATCCATATTAGTAATCATTATTTGCAGCTTAGAGAAAAAAATGCTTGACGGTAACACAGGATGTGGTGTATTTCAGCTCTCAAGGGCACTGTCGCATGCTAAACTGACAAATGCCACTTCCTTTCTATTTGAGCTAAAAACGGAATAGCTCCTCTTCTATGTAATTCACGTGTGTGTGTGACCATAAACTGCACATTACAGGTAATAGATTGATAATAGGTCAAATAAGGTCTAGATGTACTTTGTTGTCTCTGAGGGGACGTTGTTCTTGAGCCAAAGTACTACCCACAGCTGCATTTAACTTAACAATTCACAGCCAAAAGCAAAGTACTAAAAGTATATCAACTCCCTGTACTGACATGCTTTGTGTCTTATGGTCAAACATGGAGTTTGCAAATCACAATACTGACAAGAATCTGACATTTTGAATGCACACATTGTTGGATTAAGTGTCAGTTCAGGAGGCTGCATGCTCTTTGCCAATGGTCGATTAGCTGTAACTCAAGTCATGCTGTGGTCATTTTGAAGGGTGACTCAGACAAATCCTTCACATTTTAGACATTTTCTCTGGATCTTGTTTGACTGAACACAGTACAGTGTCATTTTTAATAGAGTACACAATCCTGGGGCTACACAAACACAGAGATTGCAGAAAATGATGTACTGTAAAATCATCCCAAGGGCAGACAGCCAGTCTGTGGTGATCTGTTTCATCACTGTTATTCATTCGTCTGTTTCGTAGATAGAGATCACAAGAAAGTCTTCCATATCTTTGACACTTATCTGTGACCCTCATGAATTATTAATGAGGAAATTCAATCAGTCAGCAGGCAGGCCTTTTCAGGAGGTGTGAGGTAATATTGTCATGTTGATTCTGACTGCAGTCGGGTCAATTACACCTTTTGAGTAAGTACAGCTACCTTGCCGAGAGCCATTTGATGGCCCCTGGGTATATGTTAAGCTATTCTCTCTGTTGAGTTAAAGCTCTAAATGGTAATGATTCCTACCTTTACCTGACTTACTGATTAGTCAGCGAACAGAACTCAGAGTAGAAGTTGTAATCATTGACAGATGATAGTTCAGTTGAAGTTATTTTCTACCTAGGTTAGGGAGAGATAAACCAAAAAGTTAAGCACACAAGACCATTTATTTCTCTCTAGAATGACAGGGTTTTATGGGGCTAACCTAAAGTTTGACCTGGATGAAGAGCAATAAGAGGGTTTCTCTTCGTAATGAATTATTCAAGTTGTCTTTAAAGTGGCAGCCACAGAGAGTAAGTAAGTCTTTTGCAGTCTGGGGAACAATAACTTCCATAATGAATTCATGTAATGATTATCTATTGGATTGATTTGACTGTCTATGAAATTGACCCCTAACCTTATCCAAAATATAATATTGACTGCAACCAGTGCAGAAACCTCCTATTTGAGAGGCTGGTACCATCAAATGCTCAAATCCTTAATAAATACATTATAATTCATGAATGATCAAACATGTTGTTTCCTTGTTGTTTCAGCTCTTCTGTCAGTCATTTGTGGGACTTCAACCAATGATAAACATGTTTGACCTGGATGCAAAACTCAATAACACATGCTCACATATATTGCCTATTATCATCTCATACATTTGAATACATTTGAGTGCATAATGGTTTAGGCAAATGGCATCTGGCTGCCATCGAAACAACAATTTTCCCATCTGGCTATATTAGCCCTATGCACCATTTTTTTAAATTATTTACACTGTTTTTTCCCTTATAAATACCTGAGATATGCAATACCACAAGCAAATACTACTCTACTAAAGTGTCTGTTCACTAAAGTTGTTCTGGTTGGACACTGAAATGCTCTGTTTCTAGCTATTTATCTATCTATCATAAGGCTGAATGTATAGCTACCCTAACTTAATTGATTATAGCATGGTGCTCTTGTTAGCATAAATTAAGCTAGGATATAGTGAAAGCTAAGTGAATACCATAATAGGGATAGCAGGACATGAGGGTCTCCAAACTGGAGGAAAAAAATCACTGTAACTATTATGTAAATAAAAAAGTGTCCTTTAAAGTAAGATAACCTACACGTGGTTACACCCTGTATATGTATGCCTGTAATTCATTGTATTGTATCTATAGCATGTAGTTACAGTGATAATGGGACATCATCTGCTGCTAGTTAGCAAACTTAAAAGCGACCCACCTCAGTCTGGGCCATGCGCCAGACTCCCCCCATGTCTTCATATTATACAACAAACGTAATTAACTTAGGCTACCATCATATAGTTGCAGCTATACAACACAATGAATACGTTTTTGCCATAAAAAAACAACCATAGAGGTTTGTTTGTTATGTTTAATTAATCAATACATGAATGCGTAATGACGTGGGTAAGGATGCGCAGCGTCACATTAACGAATAATAGAGTCTATCATTACTTTCCCACATGAAAGTGAAACGGTACTTACTTTGGTGTTTTCCCCCGTAGTGAAGCGTGAAACAGGGCTCGCAATTAAGAAAAAAGTAGTGTATTTTTCCACGAAGTCGTCAGGGTCCCACCCAGCTAGCTAGCTAGAAACCTAACGGTCCTGAGAGTGAGCCCAGCCCGCTGCTTGTGCTCCGCAGAAAGGCGCAGTTTGTGTCCAACTTTACTACCCGGACAGATTTTTACATCTTTCCATGGCGTACAAAGTTGTTCCTTTTAAACAAAACACTGACTACGGTTACAACTAGAAAAAGTGTCTACAGATGGGACGATGAGTGAGATGCTTCTTTAAAAAACTGCGACCCGATATTTTTCTGCCAGGCTGTTTTTCTCTCGTCGTGACCCAGCTCTTTGTCCCGTGCTGGTCTCCGGTAGTCGGCAGGGTCTGCGTGGGAGTGTGGCCGGGCAGAGGTGGAGGACGGGCCGGCACGAGAGGAGCGGAGTGAGAGGAGCAGACGAAGGGAGGAGTGAGTGAGGGGGGATAACGGAGAGGGAGGGACGCAGATGACGTCCAAAGCACATGAGAGCATTTGGCTTACACAGGCACGCATATCCGCATTTTATTTGGGCTCGTTTTTACCCCCGTTTTATCCCCCCCCCCCCGCCCCCCCTAACATTTTTATTCTATAGGTTAATGGATAGCAAACATGTATTTTTGAAACAATCCTTTTTTCACGTTATTTAATATTTTTTACGGATGATCACATTTTTATCACGGGTCACTGCATTTCACCGAAGCTGACCTTTGAACTGCTTGTTGCAAACGTAGCATTATCTACTGTTGCAGCCACTTACTGTGACTCAGCTGAATGTATAACATACTATTTCTTTACCAATTAATTTTTTTGTAATTGTCAACCTTTTCCCCATTTAATAGTTCATATGCTTGTCACAATGTGACTAAACATTTTAAAATACACAAACAAAGGTATTCTAAATATTTGCTTTCACATGGCAGTGTGTTTTCTTTCTGCTGTTTGCATTGCATCTGCAGGTTTTTCAGCCAAAGCAGGGTTTCAAAGGGGGTAGGAGGAAAGTTATCTGCTATCCTTGTGACCCATGAACTATATATAAAAAAAAGCATGGAATTGGTTAAAGGTTGACACGCAGTACATAATGATAGAAAGTCTCACCAACCTTGAGCTCAACCCAGATAGTGACACTTTGAACAGATTCACATGCTCAAGATCAGCGAGCTTTACTCATTTGTGGCCTTAGTAATAATTAATAAAAAAATATATCATTCACAAGCGCATTTTAAAAGATAATTCAAAAGGTTTTTCACAATTTAAAAAAGGTCCCAGTAAAGTATAACACAAATAAAGTAAACAATAAGATATACAACTAGAAAATCATTAGTTCACAGTGTGTTTATAAAGTAGGATAAGGAATTGATTTGCCAGACACCAGCAGGTTCATAGGAGTTTTTGTATGACTTTGGCAGCCAGGGGTTCAACATTCTTTTTTTTATATTACCAACTGTTGTCATTTATGAACATTTTGTCATTATAGTATTTTACTTGAAACCACCTATTAACTCTCACAAAGGGCATCTTTAGGATGTGAAGAAAATAGTTTCTGGCATTAAACTTTAAAATATGCAGGATAAAGATGTGCACATTGGTGCCACAGTGACGCGTCCTAAAACCCGGAAGTAAGTTAGCATTTTACAAATTCTGGTTCCTTCGACAAAAAACAATGCAATTTCTCCATAGCATTTTGGAAAAAAGCTCGAGATAAGGTCTGTGGTTGACACAAATTGAAGAGACAGATCACGTTTTGTTCAGCCGGATAATATCCACATGTCTACCCTACATTTATGATTTTCGAATCATAAATCTGATTGATAGATAGGTCACTGTGGCACTCAATATATAAATAATGTGCTGGTACAGGCTTTTACAGCTAGAAGTGTAAGACTTGTTTTTCACTTTCACGTTGTGGTATTGATTTAAGGACCTCATCTTAAAACCCACCTATTATTCTTACAATAGATGAAAGGCTGGGCTTACACACCTCCAGTTGACAACACCTTATTCAAATATGTGTATGGAACTCTGTTCTTGTTCTTTATGATACAGTAATAAACTCCACGTTTCACTTTATAACATTGGTTTGAAGAGTCTAGCCATTACAAATAAGCACAGGGCTGAAACTGTTTTATGTGTTCATTAATTATCACATCTTCACTAATACATTTGCTTAAGCCCTTGCATGTTTTCTCTTCTGGTAAATCAAGGGAAATACGTTTGAAGAGTTTACTGGAACCATCTTAGATGATAAAACGAAAACAGCATTTAATCCTGCTGATAATTAAGTAGCCTACTCCCATAAACGAATAAAGGAGATAACACACTTGGCACAACAGCTTATTATGGCGTCTGTCATTCTCAGGTTACATGCTCTCTACTTGCGCCCCCTTATGGTCAGAAGACAGATGTGCGCTCATTTCGGTGGCACTTGGGTGTTGAATCTTTCCAACGAAGATATGTGTGTAAAATAAATCATTAAAAATGTATGACAAACACAAACACATACACACTTTACAAATCACAATGGATCATTTAGTATGATACTTTTTTATTTTAACTTAAAAAGAGAGTGGATCAAAAACAGGATTCAATAAATAAGAAATAAATATAATTGCTGTAATAATTAATACATACATTATAATTACTCGATTGCAAGAGTCTGACAGAAACAGGCCCTCAAAAAGTTTTCTCTAGAAAATTCTAAAATCAAAATATTGCAACCCATTCAAACCCCATCTCCCAATAAACAAAATAATTGATAAATTAGTAAATAAATAAAAAATAGCTCAAATATTAAAACCTCCGGAATAAAAGTGCGATCCCCCCTCCCCCGAATTTTCACCTAAAATCTAAGTATAAATTTAAAATAGGTTAGTGATTTCCCATTTTACAATTTGGAATGTAATATCCCTTTATGAGGATGATGATGTTACTAGTGGTAATAATAATGATAATAATAACAATAATAATAAATAATAATGTCGCTGTGTCCTGTTCAGTGTTTATCTAAAGTAGTATTCTTTTTGCATTTTTTCCTTGTTTTTTTTAAATGCAGCTCTTTGTAAACTAAATTATTTACAGGTCATTAGGATTTTCTCCAAAGTCTCTCTAACCTACTCATTTAGTTGTCTTTTTTATTTTATTTCTTTTTTTTTTTATTAAGAAACATCAGCCCCTCTATATTTGTCATGGATTAGACATGGTATAGACATGTTAAAGTCTATTGTAGTGATATATCAGCATTTTTTTTATCAGTACACTTCCATACGTGCTCGGTCTGAGTTGCCTTTCTGTACTTAACACCCTGTTGGCAAACTCCAAACTCCACACAGACCGTGGTCAAACCAAGCTCTTGGCTGTATGGGTGAAATTACTGACTCGTGTGAACCATGTGTGTTTGTCTGAGTGTCTGCAGGCGTGTATGTGTGTGAGTGTGTGTGTGTTTGTGCACTTTATGTACATTTGTAAATGAGCCTTCCACTGTTCGAGGTTCAGAGTTAATAGCGCATGTGTAGTCGTGTGAGTGTGTGTCAGTGTGTGTGGCTGCACTCCCCGGACGCTCAAAGGTAGCAGACAGTCTGAAAGCACTATGAACCCTGGGATTCCACCTCGGCTGGACTCTGAAAGGTCACCTGTGAGAGGGACGGAAAGTGGTGGGGTAGAGGGAGTGATACATAAACAAGGAGGGAGGGACAGAGAAGGGGGAGGATATGTTAGAGAGCAGTTATAAATACACTGAAGCTCCCATGTTTCTGTCTGATCTTTACATCTTGTCAAACATGCTCCTCCCGTCAAACAAAACTCTTTTAGGCATGACTTCTGGCAGCAAACTGCACCTTTTCGGGTGCTCCTAGCTCGTCTCTGTTACACGTCGGTGAGTTAAATCAAGAAGGCATCATTCACAGTTGTAAAGCTCTGTCTTTCAACAGCAATAAATAAATCATGGTGCTTTAACACATACACACACAGTGTCTGGATCATGCAATTCAATACAGTGGATAACCGTTATTTGTGTTTGTGTGTGATTGAAGGTGTGTGTCTGCAGGTATGAATGTGTGGGTGCTATTGTGAAGCGCAATATGTGTGTGACCTTATAATGAGCATGTGCTGCACTCTAGTGCCTTGGATCACGGCAAGCAAACACTACTACCAACATGCATTATTCTCTGGCATTTGCAGTATAGAAATTCTGGGTGATCATTTTAATGTTGAAGGTGCAGTGGTAGGTATCCACAAGGATTTGTTATGTAAAGGTTTTTCTAGAAATAGAAACAGAATCCTTTATTTATAATGCGTACTGCCGTGTGACAGTGCATCCAAACACTGGGTAGACAGCAGCTACACATGTTCGACTCTTTGGTAAAGGTTGGGGGTTTGTGGAGGATTTAATTGACCTCAAACCAAAGATATCCTTGATTCTCTCTTTGTTACATTTCTCCCAGAATTCCTATAGTTGAAGGCTGTTCTCCAATAAGCAAGAGGCACTTGTTTTTCCACCATAACCACATACCCTTTACCTCAAAACACGAGCTAGAAAGAGGAGGTTGGGATGGAGAGAGGTGAAGAAAGAATTTGACAGAGAAATAAGGAAATAAGAAGAGGGAAGAAAGGGGACCGGAGGAGGAAGAGGGGTGTAGTGAAGGGAAAACACCACAAAAGCAGTGATAGGAGATGTACAAGAGACCAAAAAGAGAAAAAAGGAGCAAAAAACTAAAGTGCCACATCAAACAGTGTAACAAATCAGAATCCAGGAATATAAAACTCAGCCTTTCAGAGTATAGCTCAACAAATGCATGCTTGCTCCAAAAATATTGTGCTTAAGTCATAAAACTCAGATTTATGGTATTTTCTATTCTAACCTGAATGTGCCATTTGGACCGCTTTATAGCCATATTTGAACTTCTCTGAGCTCTAATGCATAATCATTTCATGGCCGAGTGTCCAACATGGCATACTATCATTATATGTTGCAAATAATTATACTACAATTTTGTTTTTGCAGTAAACTGTAGTGCTATTCTACATGTCTCCACTAGTCCACTGTGTTAACCTCTGGCAAACCTCTCACCAGTTCAACAAGGATTATGCACACCTGCATTACACACTAACAGTGTAACACGGACACATATGTAAACATAGATGCCCACGCTCACTACCCAAACAATTTGATCAAATAATAATGACACCAAACAGAACACTACAGAAACTGATCAAAAACAAAGCTGCAAAAAATAACAAGCGTTGCTGCAGAATTTATCAGATTACTATTCAATGATTAAGTGTATCAAATATCCAATTAAATCAATTGACTCTGAGTACAGTCCTGGCTATTGACAGTTATTGATCAGTATGTGCACAGGTCAATACAAAATAAATTCACAATGCACCAAACACAGTCTGTGGTCACTACAGCAACAGGACATGCAGGTCAACGCATGGCTGGTTGCTCGAGGTGACAGAAAAAATATTGCCAAGGGCAACCAACACAGGCAATCAATCGCCACAGCAACCCAAACACAGGCCAACCAATCAACTTACAACAATGCGAGAGGAAGGGGGGGTCAGGGCTTTATCGTTCACTAGGCAACCATTGCCATAGCGATGGGGTCCTCGAGAATTATGATTGGACGGAAGGATCTTGGGTGAGGTAAGTTGCCGTTTCAGGAAAAGATCAAAACAGCAGGAAAGAAAATAAATAAGATTGTGAAAGAAAATAAAAAGGAAAACAATATTTTAGTATTTTTTACTTTTCCTGAGTTGATTCAGTTGTTGATCATATGAGAAACCCAATGTATATTCACTTAAATGTCATGTTAAGCTTTTTATTCTTAACTTTGTACCATCAATTAGCATTGCAGTGTCAAAGATAACGCTACCGTCTCCACGTTTTTTTCTCTACCCTCATTTCATCCTCCTGTTCCCCAACATACAACACCTCACTTCTCCTAATGTCGTGTTACCTCCTCATCACCACCTCACCTCTCATTAATTCTTCTTCCTCCTCTCAGTTGTCACTCAATATGGGCGGTTGGCATCTTTGGGCCTTTTGAGCTGCACTTTCAGTCTCTTCATGCCGATCTGGAAACCATTCATGGCCTGGATGGCGGCCTGAGCACTAGCTGGGTTATCAAAACTCACAAATCCTGGAAAGAAAGACAATTAAGAGTTGTTATTTTAAGGTGAAACAGACAACTTTTCCCTCACTAGCGTTTCCAAGTGGTATAGTTATTGGTAGACACACAGATTGCTTTCAGTCTTCCTCAGAGCCTAGCAACTATGAACAACAGTAGACACGCTGCATTTTTTTTTTACGAGTTGTTGTTCTGACTTCAGGGGGCTTCATGGGAATTTCCCCAGTGTGTTACAAACTTTTATGATTATTCCGACAACACATAAATGCAGCACAAATGCTATATGCCCCTATGTTAACAAGGTAAGATATTTTGTATATCAGCACCACAATGCCTACCCTCTCTAAAATATAATGGGTTCTTCTTTGCCTGTGCTACATCCTTCTACAAAGTTCTATGAAAATCAGGCCATTAATTTCTCCGGAACTGAGCCCAAAACATAACCAATGAGCAGAGATGATAAAAAAGTACTTCCTAATTAGGTTGAAGCAAAAATGTTCCCCTTAATTGAACCTTTTCTACACCATGCCTTTGTCTCAACTTAACTAGGATACAAGAAAAAAAACACACAATGTCTCATTCGCCACAAAGTCACCCCGTCTTTTTCACCCATCCTTTTCCTTTCTTCGCTCTCCCCATTTCCCTCCCTCCCTCTTTCTTCCCGTCTGTGAGTCTCACCGAAGCATTTGCTCTGGTTGGTGGCTCGGTCCACAAACACCTTAGCCGAGATGACATTGCCAAAGGGCAGGAACATCTGCAGCATCTCAGAGTCACTGAACTCCTGGGGCAGGTGGTAGATGAAGATGTTACAGCCCTCTGGACCTGAAACACACACATTAGGCAGTGTGATCAATTATCTGTGAAAACCTGGAGATAAACAATTTAAGATTAGATCACTGGAGAGAGGGGTGTGGCGGCAGACAGACAGGAAGTCACATCACCTTCTCTCTGCTGCTGTTGCTGGGGCTGCTGGTGTTGCTGGGCAACCATTGTTGGCTGCTGGGGGAACGGCTGGCCGACCAATCCGTAGGCAGCAGGATACGCCGCTATTGGGAGAGACAGAAACAAAATCTTATTGGGTGAACACAACAGGTGGCAACATAGCAGTGTCCAATAGAATCATTTTGTTTGAACTGAAACATCTCCTGCTGAAGGTGAAAACTATTAAATGTAACACTTGAACAAAGCGAGACACAACAACAGTGACATTGTTGGTCTGAGTCTGGTAGGCAAGCATTATAGACCCAACTTAAGTAGGAGACATGTATGCGGATGGTGTAAAGGGAACATTGAATGTATTAAATTATTACCAGTCTGTCTTCTGTGACACTCATAACAGAATTAATTCAACAAGTTGCCCTTGAAACACTTCCATCTTTGAGACGATGGCAGTCAAACGGAAAGCAGACACTCCATCGTCTTTGTTCCCTATTTACATGTATCCTGAATTAACCTACTGCATGAGCTGAGTCGCACATGAAGACTGAGTTCTGATGATTATACAATTTGGTGGGCATAAGATATGGAATGAACTTTGATATGTTGTATTAAGCTTTGCCAAATTTGTCTCATAACTGAATCTGAAGTTATTTACTTTTGTTTTGCATTTCACTTCTATCCAGACACCACCCCAACCCACAGTGAGAAGGTTTCACTCAACAAGCTTCATCCAAACATTAGTGTCACCTGTTTGTAGACTTACACCAACCTGTGTAGTGTTGCATGCCTGCATATGCCTGCTGCAGGGGGTCCAGGGTCGCAACTGGACTCTGAGCTGGAGGGCCGGGGAAAAAAACTATCAGAAAGCAAAAAATACAACCAATGTCCTCTTAAATATCCGATTCCTCTTAATTGAATGTGTGAAATCAAATCACATATACTTCTGTATGCTTTTTAGATTTGATTAAAATGTTTTACTATTACGGTCCATTCTATTTATGAGACTGTTCTTCGAAGTGTTGTAGCAGCCCCAGTTAGGATGTTCTTGTTGTGCTGATCGAGGTCACCTTTTATTACCCCAGAAAACACATTGAAGAAGGGCGTCTTGCCTGAAATGTCTGTGTTGGCATATTAAAAAGGGAAATTGGAGTGCTGTCCTAGTCTCTTTTTTTTATACTCGACATTAAGGATCCAGCAGCAAGTCCTCAAGGTCTAATCCTTAGTAGATCGAGCAGTGTTTTATTTGAGGTCCAAAATATTTAAAACATTTGTCCGGGCCTTTAACACACATATTGAGCTCAACCCTCCGACAACCCCATTCAGTCTCCCACAAATTCCATGCATGCCCACTACCACACAGCATGTCCTCACATGTACACTCTTGGCCAGATGTGCTGCTCTTATACAGGAACACATGCATCCCTTTTGACATAAGACAGATGAATACAGGAAATCTCGCAATGTATGAAGTTGGAACAATGATTATTCTAAATAAAAGAAGACAATTTTGGCATTTCAAAGGACCTAGGTTCTCCTTAGAATATGGTTCATACAGCTTTCAAAATTCAAGCACTCTTTTCTTTACCAAAATGTCCAGACTCCGCATTTCCAAACTGTCAAAACGTTATATTATAAACAGATATTATAAAAAGCCTCACTATTTATGTTGACTTTAACGTTGTAACGTTGGGACTACGACTTTGAGAGTAATCCAATTCTCCATGCTTCACTTTATTAATTGGTTTAATTATTTGTCTGTTACTTTTGTAGCTTTATCAATGAATCTTTTTATTTAGGTTTCTATCTCTATTTCTTTTTTACGTCTTATGTAACTTTTTTTTCAGTGACCTTGACCAACTGCAGGGATGGAAAGGTGAGTTTGAGGGGACTTTTTACGACAGACACTTATAAAGATACATAATTATGAATAAAAACCTTGATATGGATGAACGCCGTTGGTGTATAGTGCTTCTGTTGCTTGTTGTCCATTGGTGGGGGCGGGCAGACTGCTGTATCCATTCACTCCTAGTGGCGGAGGGAGAGAGGGCAGAGGCGTTGCTGCGATAGTTGGTGGAGTGTTTGTACCTACAGACGCAGAGCAGGGTCCAGATTATGGCTCTCTGTAGCAGCAGCAGCAGCTTTCTCTATGCCACCTATATAACTGCATCTGTCTCTACACCTTTAAATCCTTACTTGTGTAATGAGGTTGTTGTGTATCTGATGCCAAATGCTGTTAAAAAACAACAACTAAGTGCATCAATTTGATGAAGCAACGCATCTTAAGGAGAAGACTGTCAAATATTCCTATATATTGTGATAATATATAAGAATATATGTACAGCTGATAACATCTAAAAACTACTCTATTCTATGTCAACCAGTTTTTGTGCGTGGTGTCCCTGCTCATATACAAGTCCAAGAGTGTTTTGGGTATGCATGGCATCTCCGTGTGTGTGTGTGTGTGCGTGGGTGTGTGTAAATGCGCCTACCCGAGGACGGCGTGATGGGTGTAATGGGTGTGGCAATGATTCCGTTGGCATTGAGCGCCGCCATCTGCTGCATCTGTACGGCAGCAACTGTTGCCACAGGAGACAAGTACGCTGACTGGGCAACCAGGGCCTGCTGTTGGACAAGCTGCAGACAGGGAAGGAAACAGAGACAGAGGAAGGGGATGGAGAGAGAAAAGAGGGGGAGGGAGGGAGGGGAAAAAGAGGTGGAAATAGTGAGGGAGAGAGAGAAGACAAAGAGACAGTTAAATTGATATGGGAAAAAGAGAGAGAGAGAGACAAAGAGAGGGAAAAAAGGAGAGGAAGGGGCAGGGAGAGGGAGTGATGGAGGAACAGATGAATAGAGATCTAATTACAAGGCCATTATGTCCCGAGTCAGTGGGTTAATGGTTGTGTGTTGCGGGAAAGCTAATGCCAGATGACGTATGTTCTGTTGTCTGGGTAATAACATTAGCCCCAATTAGACCACTGATAGCCTCTTCAAACTTATTACATCCTCTCATAAGCACAGCACTCCCCTTACAAACTTAGTGTGTACATGTGCATTTAGTGCGCTGAGTGTTTGTGCATTTGTGTACTGCTTGCCTGTGCGTTGACCGCCTGTGTGTAGGCATTGTAGGCGGGGAAGTTGAGGGTCATGGGGCTGAAGATGCCGAGCTGCGAGGCCACCTGCTGCATCCTCCTCAGCCCCCGCTCCTTCTCTGTGTCGGCAAACTTCACTACCAGACTGGACGACGCTCCCTGAAGGGAAAGATGGAGAGAGAAGATATTTCAATGCGATAACAAGGAATGTTACAATTTAGATTTTATATGTGCTCAGTGTTTATTAATAAATGTTTCCTTTTGTGATTCAGATGGGGCCGATCACAGCATGTTGATAATGCCCAGGACAGCACCAAAGAAGAGTGGTGATAACATTATATGCATTATTGCCTACAGAAAATGTAAACTGTCCCATGTGACTCATGTCTGTGGAAGGCATGGATGTATAAAGGGACCGGTGGAAGACCATGTTTGCCCTGCCTTGTGTGTAATAATTTGTTATCTCATGCATGCAACTCACAGGCATTGTGCGGCTTCCATGCAAGCTGTTGATGGCGGCCTGGGCTTCAGCGTGTCCTTGGTATTTTACAAAAGCGCACCCTGCAACAAAACAAACTCAGTTACAGCACATTGCCTGTTACAATTAAATAGGGTCATTTGTGCTTGTGGGCATATGCGATTTACCTTTGCTGGTGCCGTCAGGTCCTCTCAACACAGTGCACTCGTCTATGCTGCCAAAGGGCTCAAACAGTCTCCTCACGTCCTCGTCGCTCTGCTGCTTTCCCAGCATGCCCACAAACAACTTCCTGTCCTCTGAGAGGCCAACAATTTTGAAAAAAAGCAAAGGAAAAAAAGATAAGAATGCACCCTCATTTCCCCCAAAATGGTCACACCCAAGTTGTTCAGAAGTTCAAAATTGTCTCATTAGAAATGGAAACTACCACTTGTGTCCACCAGGGGTCAGAATTTACTACAGAAATGTGTAATGAGAGGGGGAGAGAGTAAATGTGTGTCGATTAAGCACCGTTGACTACTTTCCATCTCTATCTGATCGAACTTGACATGTTTCCTTCTCTCTGTCACGCTGAAGCTGAAGTGTGTGTGTGTGTGTGTGTGTGTGTGTGTGTGTGTGTGTGTGTGTGTGTGTGTGTGTGTGTGTGTGTGTGTGTGTGTGTGTGTGTGTGTGTGTGTGTGTGTGTGTGTGTGTGTGTGTGTGTGTGTGTGTGTGTGTGTGTGTGTGTGTGTGTGTGTGTAACTGTATTTAAGAGCATGTCTCACCTCCTCTGCCCTCGCTGTCAGCTGGTTTCACCTGGATTGGCCGATTCATCTGCACAACAGACAAGAAGGAGCATTAACACAGATGGTCAACATAAACAAGTCCCTCTAGTCTTATCAAGTGTCTTTAGGATTGAAAGGCTATTTCTTAGTATTTTAAAGTGAAAAGTATTATTCTTATTGTAAAATCAAAAGAATACTTAAATATATTCTGTTTTATACATATAAATGTATGTTAATTAATTTATGCTATATGTATTAATATATGTATTCATTTATTAATTCATAATTATTTGTGTTATTGTCTTCAGAGTATGCTGCTTATGCTATGTCTGCCAAATAACTTGGAAAACTTCATTTTTAAGTGCTATAACATTTCTAATATAATGGTAACATTACATTTAGCATAGAA
>NC_136905.1:17564553-17597053 GCF_949606895.1 Notothenia rossii
TGGAAAATGATTTTCATGCTCAGCAGTGCAACAAACAGATAAGATACTGTGTTGATAAGAAGAAGTAGCTTCGACTCCAGTACTGGAATGGCTCTCTGAATTTGATTGTGTGTGGTTTTATGCTAGAGCTGGGCTATACTAAAAAAATTATATTATCTTAATTTCTGATTTAATAACTGGTGTTTCCATTAGATATTTACACATTGGATGGATATGAGGTGCATTTATTTAAAATTGTACTCAACTAGGTTGATATTTTCTGAAATGTTTAGTTAATCTGCAACCATTTTTGATGAATCCAAGACATGGTTATAAAGCAGACATGTCACAAATAAACCCAAAGGACATATTTTCAGTTAAATTAATATCATTTGTCATTGGGCTTTAGTTGGACAAAACAATGCATTGGGCCTTGAAACTTGTGAAGGGTTTATAAACCAAAGCATTCATAAATCGAGATTTATAAATCGATACATTATCAGTGATTCATCTGTATAGTATTGTGTATATTTGTGTGTTTCAGTGTTTGATATTTCAATAAAAATGGCAGGACATCATAGCGTGGAGCGGCCTTACTCTGCTCTCAGCTGGATGAAAACACTGAGATGTGAGAAACAGTGCGAGTGAGCGGGAAGGTGGAGCAGCCCAGCAGCTCTGCCCCACCTCTCTGCTGTCTCTTTATCGCACCACGTTAAAGGCTTTGCATCCCTCAGGTTACCTAGCAACCTGGCATCTCGCTCAGCTCCGTTGCCAGGCAACCGGGGCCTGCAACCATAATACACGCTCCTAAGCGGCCCATCCCCCGTCTCTCATCCCTCCTTTCTCTGTCTCTCTCATTCCATTCTTCACACCTGAGAAGTCTGCCCTCCTTCTCCTCCACTCAATACTTTATCTGGCTGTTAACCCTTCATCAGCCTCTCTACTGGAGCATGGATTACCAACATATTGTCCTCTCTCGCCTTCTCCATCTTTTTTCGCCTTCATCACTCTCAAAAGAAATGGCATCAAACCATGCATATGGCAGAACTAACTACCCTGTTGATCCTTCTAATAGTATGGTTTTTTGTCAAACCCCAATGCTGCATGCAGCAGTGGAGCACTCACTGAAATTTGATCCTTTGGATTTAGTCCAATATAATCCAACAGCACTATAGCGGATAACTGTTAGACCTATGCACTTGGGCCTTCTTTCTATTTTAGGGAGTGTAAGTCCTTTGGGAAATGAAATGGTGAATTAAAGAGGCTGCTTAAAAGCCGTACAAATTCATGATTGCAAAAATCTCATATTCACTGAGATTACATTCAGCACAGAGCCAGAGACACATTTCTGGATGCTCAGACAGTTACAGCGCAAGCACAATCTCATAGACATGCCAGACATGCTAATAACTTTTATGTTCTATAAAGGCTTTATCAAAACAAAACAAAATATATATAAACCATTTTTGTGGAAACTATAGTAGGAAAATCACTTGTAATGGTTTGTTTTCTCTTTTATCTTACAGATAATTTCTTCTATTTAATTGGGTAACAAATCATAAGCCATTCAGGTGGAGAAAAATATTCGTTTTTTGACTACTCAGAATAAAGTCATACAAAAATACACAAGCCTATTGCAGTATGCTAAATATTACATGTCTGGCCTATAATTAGAATTAACGCCTAAACCTAAACCTTAATTGTGACCAACCTCACCTCTGAGCTATAGAAAGGAATAAAATATCCACTAAAAGAAGTAGCCACAATCTTCCATTCGATAGGTAAAAACCTGCTTGAAAATGCTAATTAACATGAAAGGAACAAAACCTAAGATTATCTATAAGACCTAAAACCTAAATGCTTTGTGTGCTTTATTAAAACAAGTCTTACCTCGCTTATTAGCAAAACAAAGACGACAGAGCTGCACAAGTCCTGTTGTTCTATTCTCCTATCTTCTGTTATCGGCTCATTATGAAGTGTGTGTACAATAGTGTAATTTGGGTATATAAAGCTCCGGCTTTGGCCTGTGGTCAGTGTGAAAGGGCTATTATAGAGACAGCAGGTTGAAGTGTGGTTAGAGGGGAGACCTGGGAGCAGAGGTCACATCCCAGGTGCAACTTAAGTCCCTTCATCCCCTTTGATTGCCTAATAACACGCACACACACACACACACACACACACACACACACACGCACACACACACACACACACACACACACACACACACACACACACACACACACACACACACACACACACACACACACACACACACACACACACACACACACACACACACACACACACACACACACACACACACACACACACACACACACACACACACACACACACACACACACACACACACACACACACACACACACACACACACACACACACACACACACACACACACACACAGTCGTGCAGACACTCACCAGTGGCCCCCTCTGACAGATGTCTCTGTTTAAACTGACAGAAGTGCGCCCTGAATCCCTCCCACTCCTCCACCACCCAGAAAACCCTTTTCTTTCCCTGCACCACCCGCCTTCCCCTTCCTCCACGCTCATTATGGCAAACTTTTGTCTTGTTTCCTCCTTCTCTCTAACCCGACCTGCTCCACTCCTCCCCTGTCTCACCCTACCCCCTCCCTGTCTATACACCCCTATTCATGCCAAACCTCTTCGTGGCCCTCCTCCACCACTCTTAACCCCCCTTTCATTCAGACCAACTCGCACACTCATTCACCCCCATTGTATGGGCCCCGCTCCATACGTCCAGCTTAGTGCAGACATATAAATATTGCATGCTGGGAAGAGGTGTCTGGATTGCAAGCTGCAGGGTTTTGTCTCACAAGGCAGTTTGAACGTCATCATTGTGTTTTTATAATGTATAATGCAGAGGACTTTTTTGGTTTGGTGTCCTCAGACTCAGGGAACTCAGGACATGCATTCATTTTGGTAGCCAAATGTAGTGAATGGAAATGAATGAGGGGATGTTACAGTAAGTGATGTAAAAAGTGAGTTATGCACACTATATGATTTGGCACCAAAGTCAGTGACACCGCTCAATGATCAACGCCCTATATAAGATCTGGGCATCTGTTAAGCTTGCTGCATTTAAGTGATTTTTTGGCACACTCGGTTTTTTGGCACTTGTTTTCTGCCTGGATAATCCCTTAAAAACCCAAATATATAAATGAAAGATACCCCCTCTTGTGTGCTTACAATAATCAGTCAAATTAAACTATTTATATCTGTAAATGTGTATATCTGTAATGTAATTGTTATTCAAATATGAGTGTATTACCGCAGCAGATGCTTTTGCTTTTGAATTCATCACCTTAAGTGTGCATCTTGCGATAAGCCATGTGTGAATCCTGGATTTAAATGCTGTGCTTCACTTCAGGTTTGAAGCCAGCTTTAAGTTGCAAGAACAACGCACGTCCAGTATCAGATGCAATAATGATTTCAGATAAGTGCAACTCAACTGGTCTTTACAATCTGTGAATGTGGAAACTAGGCCTTGCAGATTTTTGTAGCTGGCTGGATTTCCAAAACAGATGGTGTGTGATACGGACTAAACTCAACTTTGGGCTACTTTAGGGCTCAGCATCTGAGAGGCACCGAATTGGCAGGGAACAATCACGTAACCTGGTAATCATGTGTCCACACAAGATAATGACACTGGCCAAGCTACAAATGTTACTGTGTGTGTATGTGTGTGTGTGTGTGTGTGTGTGTGTGTGTGCGTGCGTGCGTGCATGTGTGTGTGTGTGTCAGGCGCTCTCCAGGGTCAGGCTTTTATGAGGCTATGATTAGATTCTGCTTCAATTTTGTGGAGAAATATGAAGCAGGCTCTCTTTGTCTGTCCATGTTGCATGCACAAATGCACATGCACATATGTGAACACACACACATCGCAGTCACACACACTCGCGCAGCAAATACTTTTGTTTAAAACAAACAAGCTAAATCCCCCTTGGTTTTAGCTGAACACAACCCCCCACAAACCCCCTCTACTCTGCATACCCCCCTCTCTTTCTCTCTGCACACACACACACACACACACACACACACACACACACACACACACACACACACACACACACACACACACACACACACACACACACACACACACACACACGCACGCACGCACGCACGCACGCACGCACACACACACACACACACACACACACTTTTGTCTACACCTGTCCCTCTACTCCCTTCCCATCCCACACACAGTGAGGATAAAAATAGAGAAACAGCACGGGAGGGGGGGGGGAGCGATACACATCACAAACCCCATCAGGCGGGGAGAGATAGAGGCAGAGGGATGGCAGTAAGGGAAGAGACGGAGGGAAAATGAAAGAGAGAGAGGGAAAATGAAAGAGAGAGAGGGAGCTGGGATCTGTTCTGAATTGAAAGTGCAGCAGTAAGCAGTGAAGGGGAATAGTAAACAGTGCTGCTGACCACATAAATATGCTAAATTAGCCTACAAAGCCGCCCTAGTGGATAATTGCTCATCATAGCTTTGCCCCATAGGGAGTCTGCCTGCCAGGCATCTTAGATTCCACATGGAAACACGCACAGAAGAACATACACAACATGCACACTAAACACGTCCTGAGTGCCTCTGATAAACATCAACCACAAGACCTGGATGATGTACGAACGGGAAGATGGTGTCTAACTTCCCGGTCATTCTCCAAACCATACTAAAGTGACAAGCAATGTTAAATTGCAAACCAAAAAATGTGTTTCAGTGATATAGACAACACTTTAGTGACGCGGCTGAGGACAAATGTGGATTTGCAGTATTTATAACCGGCTCAATTACCTGTGCCCAGTTGATATTGAGATGTTCGAAACTCCTACACTGAAGATGTGGAGGGAAGAAATGATTGGAGTTATTGAATGCTAAAAGATTGTGGAAATCTAATCTTAATAAAGAATCTGATGGTTTGCTACAGTACATCCATAATTAATGCGATGTACTAAAACCCAACACATTATTGTAACCAAATAACAGCTTTTCTTTAATCAATGTGTGCTTAGTTACCTGCCGGTTTTCCTACCCCTTTTTGTGGTGTTGGATATTTATTGTGCATTTAAAAAAAAAGGTACATTATTTACATATATTTTAAAAAAATATGTAAAAGCTATTTAACTCTTACTGTAAAGAAATAACTACTGTACATCACTCCTGAGCTGCTGCACGTTGAGAGTACCCAGCTGAGTCCATGTAGGTCCTTATTATTATTGTAAATAAATATAGGCTTTTCAGCCCGAGACATAAATAACAAATTCACTCTCTCTCTCACTCTATCTCCAGCCCAAGCTCAATAAAATACATAACAGCCTCTGTCATGTTTGCATGATCCAGCAGTAACCCTGGAACTACTCCAATTTATCGGCTAAGGAGCTCTGTCATTCCATATGCATTAAATCAATATCACATCCACAAACTTTTATTATATTTTTTATATGTGTATTGATCTTCTGCTGTATCAGTAATTGTTAACTACTTGTCCTGTGGCGCTTTTTCTGCCTTTTTAATAATTCATTAGGCGTGTGTGTGTGTGTGTGTGTGTGCATGCGTGCGTGCGTGCGTGCGTGCGTGTGTGTGTGTGTGTGTGTGTGTGTGTGTGTGTGTGTGTGTGTGTGTGTGTGTGTGTGTGTGTTCTAATCAAAGAGCAGGGAGCAGAGTGCTGCCTGGAGAGCAGTGAAGCATGACAACACACACCTGGTAAGCTGCTTATCACACTTTAATTTCACCTACACTGAGATCAGCGGACGCCAGCGTGACCAAAACAGATGTGCGTGAGTGTGCTTGTTTGTGTGTGTGTGTGTGTGTGTGTGTGTGTGTGTGCGTGTGATCGTGTGTGTGTCTATGTAAAAACATGTGTGTTTGAAGTAGAACAAAGATGAAGGGGAGTGATAAACGCAGAGGGAAGAGGGTGCAGATTAAATGGAGAGAGAGATATCAGCGCTGGAGAACAAAAGGAAAAGATAAGGGGAAAGATAAGGAAGGAAAAACAGCAGCAGTCGGCTTTGGAGAGATAGAGCAAAAGATAGAGGGGGGGAGGGAGATGTGAGGTTAAAATCTTTACAAGAGGACCGGGAGTGAAGTGAGGCCGGAGAGAGAGGGAGGGAGGATGGAGATAGGATAAAGCCAGGGTGATTTTATAAGAAAGACTACTGTAACTTTGTTTTATAGAGGTACAAATGTAACCTTTACATTTTACTTACATATAACTGTCAGGGATATAGATGCTGGCGATTGACAAGTTTACTAAGACTTCATTTGAAAGAATCTGTTGCTTGTAATAGAGATTCTGTTCTGAATGGAAAATGGGAATATTCCTGGTAAAAATAAAACATAAAATTGAGTGTTAATCTATTGAAAAAACCAGCATGGCAAAATGATATTGCAGAATGAAAGGTAATCCAAAGGCATGGTAGTATACTAAAAGCAGGATGAAAAAAATAAATATTTAGAGCATCCTGAATCCAAACATTTACTTCACCATCCCCCCATCACCATCCTTTTTTTTTAACAGCTCTGAGACAACCCAGCCTGAATTGGTTGTATAGAGGCTGAGCCCTGACCTCTGACCTTGGACACACGCTGTCCTGTTGCTACCAACCCTCTGCACTAAAAAGACAAAAGCCTTTGTTTGTCCTGAAATATTTAATACATGGACTGCTTAATGACTATTAATGTTTGTTTGCTTATTCGTCCTGCCTCAGTTGGCAATTATAGTCATGATTTTAATCAAGCATCAACAAGGTAAAGCCAAACATTTAGGACTATCTTTTTTACCTCCCTGGATCCTTTCCTCATTATTCCCATTTGGTGACAAGCCCTGCGTACAAATGAGAAATTCAATTTTCAAGTGCAAATTAGCACTGATAATGCGACAGCTAAACATGAGCTCTTTCGTGTGGATGCATCCCAGGGGGAATCTCTGTACCACATCTAATACACCAAAACATCTGTGTGCTACAGTGGGACTTGCTAGTGGTTCCACTGTTAAATGTCTGCGACTGTGACTAATATAATGTAACTCTCTCCCTATCTTCATCTCGTGCTCCCTCTCTGTGTCCAAATTAAACACAAGGCGCAGGACACTCTGATAAGGCCATCTGTTCATCTCCCTCTCTTTTTCGCACAATCCTTCTATCCTTTTTCTCATTTTCCAATCTGACAGTCCACTGCCCCTGCTGAAGCTAGCAGGGGCAGTGGACTGTTCGAGGTATAGTATCTCTGCAACTGGCTCTGTGTTTGCCTTCTTCCTTTCATTCCTCTACTGGCTGCTTGGAACCGTTAAATCGGCGTTAAATCTCATCACTGAGTGACAGACACAAGCGGCAAGAGCCCTCTGTGGCGCTGGACTTGTCTCCAAACCTTTAATTGCTTGGCCACGGTGCAAGGGGGAAACACATCTGTATGAGTGTGTGATGCTATGGCTCTATTAAAGTTGTACGAGGGGCCTGACGTGCCACCGGTATCCGCAATTAAGAGCCGCGATCCCCAGATTCAAGAGTGGCATGAACACGCACACATGCACACACACCTCCGCCCCCTTGCCCCATGGTGAGCCCAGGATCCGACTATGAAAATGAGTTTGTGAGAAACTAATCATGCAGCTTAACAAGTAGAGCCGGGGAAGAAGGGGGGGGAGGAGGAGGAGGAGATGGGGGTGTGAAACGGTCAAAAGGGTCAACTAATCAAGAGGAGGGGAAATGAGACGAGGGGTAGAGGAACTGCGAGGGGGGTGGAGGGAGAGGGACTGACGTTGAGAGGAAGACTTAGAAGAAGGGTTACCATAAATGACTGTGAAATGAGAATCCGAGGAGGCAGCGTGAGCGTGCAGTGAGGGGAACTGAGTAAGAGACAGCAGGGATGAAAGAGGGATACCATGAAGAGATTTCAGAGAGGGAAAGAAACGAGCGACGAAAGTATCCTGTAATATTCTACTGGTGCAGAGAAACTGAGGGACGTGAGGGGAGGAGTTGAACAGAGGACAGAGGGGATTTGAGGGGGAAAAAAGAGAGATAAAAGCGAAAGCATGGAGGGAAAAATAAAAGGAAGAATAAGGAAGAGATGAAAAAGAAATGCTTGGGGAATGAAAAGAATTGGACAATGGGAGGATGTGTGAAAGGGAGAGAGAAGTCGTCTGAAGTCATTTCTAAATCCTGTCAAGGAAGGTAATAGACTGGAAGGGGGAGAACGACACACAGGGTAGAAAAGGGTATAGACAGGTAGTGGAAAGTGATAGCAGAGCTCAAAGTTAGAGAATGCTGGAAGCCATCAAGCTCAAATACACCCAGCAAAACAATGCTTTGAATTTATTAGGGGGATTCAGATTGATCCTTAAGCAGTGTTCAACCTACAAGAGGGTTGTTGGAAGGAATGAGTGAGAAACAACTGTGAGTCCTTTTAGTGAAAAACTGTATTAACTCAGTGATCTCAAATAAAAACACTTTCATAGGTTCATCGAGAGTACTCTGTTTACTCTGAAGAATGTCTCAAACTGGATAGAATAAGTAATAGGATCTTTTTTAGATAAACAACCAAGGGGAAGAGCAGGATACACCAAATTGATGAAAAGCAACACGCAGAAACAGTCATGTTGCTCATTAAAAGTCCAGTCTTATTGAAAAGCCAGCACACGAGAGCCACACCCTCGATTCTGCACTCGTCTTTCTCGGGGGAGTGGAGCTTCTGACTGTTTCATGCCGGCTCTTTAGTAAATCTGTCCCATTAATGAGCATCCTCCCTGCAAATGTTTCCTCCGTGTGTCCAGAATATTCATCACCATTTCTCTGGGACTATCTGCTTCTGCCACAACCGGTTATTTAAGTCATCAGCAACAGGAAAGGATCAAACCCAGGAGAGAGAGTGAGTAAGCAGGGTAAGTCAAAGGACAAAGGGCAGCACGGGAGGGAGGAACCAGACACAGCAGACAGTGGAGGGCTGATTTCCGCAGAAAGGTCAGACTCCTTAGCAGGCCCTAATTGGATTAATGTCATTATTAACATGCTGCGTTTCTGTGTGTGACTGTGTGTGCACGGATGGAGAGGCATTTCCCAGCTGCATGAAAAAGCCATATGTATGTATGGATGCAGGGATTTGTATTGATAAGAATATTTCCCCTCCCCCAAAAGTATTTTCTTCAGGCTCTCCTGCTACCATTTCCCCACATAGATCTTATCAACAACATAGCTTGCAGAGAAGGTGCAAAAAACGGAAACTCCAACAGTGGCGGAGCGACACAGGGAGAATCAGATAGAGAACGGCTCAGAGATGGTGAAGATACATTTGCCATTATGTTAAAACTGCAAATCAGAGTTTGGATATGGTTCGGAAAGTCTCATCTCTACTAAACATCCTACAGCCATGCACTCTGTCGCCCGGGTATTATTGCACACTTTTGATGCAAAAAATAGGGTAAAAATGAAAAAATGCTCCAAACAGCCACTGTAAAATCCTCTTTTAACTGCAATGGAAACCAGGTCAGAGAGAAAAAAAAGAGAGAGGGAACGACAGAGAGGTACAGCCTACGAGACAGGTACAGATCTCGCACAGTGGCCCATCCATAATGAAGAGTGTCCAACCCCTGCCCAACTGCAGCACACGATCCCTCAACAAGGGAGACTGAGGGAGACTGGGATGAGACAAAGGGGAATGGCCACATTAATTACACACACTCTCTAGGCGGGAGCTATCACCGGAGGCTAACGGAGAGACCGACAGAGAGATGGAGAGACAGAGAGAAAGAGAGAAATGGAGATGATTATGCTCACAGAGATCCCTACGTGTCTCCTGTGAGAGGGAGTGTTTGTCCTTAGCAGCAAGACGCCTGCTGGCGGCTTGAGTTATGTCACAGTGTTACTAATGGGAGCTGAACGTCCACTAGTACACACACACACACACACACACACACACACACACACACACACACACACACACACACACACACACACACACACACACACACACACACACACACACACACACACACACACACACACACACACACACACACACACTGATCTGAGGCCGTGTTTGTGTGTATACAAGGTAGCGAGCGGCTGTGCATTTAGATTGGGGCGGATTTGATATTAGTGTATTTGCAAGCTTGTGTGCATTGTTGCATAAGTGTGAATGTCTGGGGATATGTGTGTGTGTTTGCACTTACCCCTGGTAGTGTTTTCTGCTCGTGGAGAGCGCTCTGGGCTTTCAGTGCCGACTCTCTCGCACAGTACGTCAGAAACGCACATCCTGTCAGATAGAGAGAGGCAGGGAGAGAGGGAAGAAGAAGGGAAAGGAGGAACGGTAGAAAAGGTCAGCGAGGAGCTCCAATATTTTTCATCCTCTATCTCTGTATCAACCCCTACAAAAACACACACAGCCACACCATTTAAAACGTCTCCTTTTCTGATGCCTCCCATGAGCAGGCTCTACTAGGTATGGGACGATATGAAAGTTTAATGTCACGATTATGCTGGCCAAAATAACTGAGGTTCCCAATAGTATGCCAATTAGCATCTAAATGCTTAAAGTTCTTAACGAGGCATTACATATACTAGAATCACCTTTCTAACTGAGTTTGTATTGCTTTACAGGTAACACAAATCTTTTTTAAGTGAACATATAACATGCCAAAATAAGGAAATAATAATCCCCCTGCATAAATAAAAATGTATAGTTTTGTGTTGATAACTCCTGTAGTTTTTTTTGCCTGTTTCTATTTTCACGTCTCTACCATGATAGCGATCTAGACTTTTTATAGGTTAGTCAACCCAATAACAAAAATATACCACGATAAACTCTGAGTTTTCAACGCGATCCGCAATAAAATCCTATATCGTCCCATCCCTAATCGTCACCTATTCTGATTTAATATAAGGCTAACTGTGCGAAAGGATTCAAAAATATATATATTCATGCACTGTAACTAAACTTGACAACACCATGATGATGCACTCTAGAGCAAGAGAAGGACACTCCACGGCACGGCACATTTCAGAACGGCACGGCACGAGTCAGCACACATGACAGTACCACAGACGTGTGCGTGGGGCTAACAAGGCCTTACAGTCAGGTTCCTAAACCAACCACTATGCATGCCTCACGATCACTCCAAATACACTCCCTCTGTTCTCCTATGTGCTGTACCTGTGTCTGTGTGTGTGAGGGAGGGGTAGGTAGCAGAGCTGGCTGGCCAGAGCTGTTTACTACACCTGTCACCAGCACTAAGACAACAAGATTAGCAGCAGGTTAGCATCCCGGTGACATCTCAGACAGACTAACGTGGATTCAGAGTAAAGAAGAGACGATTAGGATGAAAACATTCACACACTGTAGATCTGAAGAATTGAGCATGACTCAACATAATGACAGACACACACAGACACACACAGACACACACAGACACACACACACATCTTATGGTCCATCTCATTGCTTTTAAGAGGGGCTTACTGTGTCCGTGGGGATTCTCAAAACAACAGATTCTTTCCCCTGTGTCACCCAGGCTTACAGCCCCATTACACTGATTGGAGCATACAGCCTAATCTGGTTCAAAACACACAAGACCCCAGGTCATCCTGTGAGTGTGTGTGTGTGTGCCAGAGAGAGAAAGAGAGTGTGTGTTTGCTGCAGTTTATCACCCATCTATTGTAAGAAGGGGGCATTATTTAAAGACTCTTAATCATTAACAGGATAAGGAGTCTTGTAACACTGTACGCCATATATCAAAGGACACCTTTATATAGTATTCTTTTTAACACATTTTGGCACAAGCATATTCATGCATGAGCAGGTTTTTGATTCACAGTGTATGTGTAGTACTGACTGTGTGTGCCTGGTTTCATGATCTCACGTTGCAGTGCTAACAGGAGATGGAGACGAGAGGAGGTGTGACAGTTTCCATGGTGACATGTGACTCTCAGCGCCGGAAAATCCACCCATCTATCTGCCTTACTGTCACACGTCTATCTAGCTTTCTGTCTGTCTATCCCCACCTGTCTTTCTTTGTTTAGGCTGTGTTAGAGCAGCGAGACCTACCTTTGTGCATGCCAGTGTATTTGTCCTTAATCACAGTTAGCTCATAGATCTTGCCAAACTGCTCGAAGATAGGCTTGAGGTCCTTCTCTTCCAGATTACGGGGAATCTGCCCCACGAACAGCTTGATGGCGTCGGCCTCCTTCATCGGGACAGAGTGGAGAGGAGGACTGGGTACTGCAGGGGTACACAGATCAGGAGCAGTCGTCCCTGGAAAGGAGGAACCAATGCTGGATAAGCTTTGGGTCACAGCCAGAGAAGTTGGCATTGGACAGTAATAGTCACAATAATTATACTAAAATTGTTTTTAATTTAACAAAAGTGGTGTGACTTACAGTGGTAACAAATTACACATTCAAAAGTATGCACTTTAAAGAGTTTAAAACTCCTTCGGTATCACAATTATATTTGTAGTATTCTTTCTTTAGAACTTATGTTCATTATATGTCATTTATTACATTGAATATAGTGTAAGCATAATTAAAGTGGTAACAATATAAAAAATAAGGATACCAAAAATATATCAGTATAAAAAAATATCAATTTAAATTCTAAAAAAAATGTATAATTTAAATAGGGTTTTGGGCTACAAAATGTGTGCCTCAATTATGCAAATAAACGTTAAAATGATTTGCTTGAAACATTTGAGTATTTATTGCCCAGTCTGGTGACAAAGGGCTCCAGTAGCTTCTGGTAAAACAATTATGCAAATGTTAATTAGCCAATCAAAAAACAATAATGGGACTTTTCCCTCCCAATTAAATATATATTAATACATCGAAAATATCTGTAAGCATTCATTACCTTTTGGTGGATAAACAGCGTTCGGGATCCCTACACATGAGACAGAGAGGAAACAGCGTGATTGGGGGTAAATCATGGCAATAGAGCGGTTTCTTTGTTTAGCCAGCTGTAGGTTACAGCATACACACGGATGTCATGGGGCTCCCTTGCTCTTTGTCCGATCCCCCCTAATGTACACATGCACATACACACACGCCAGAACAAAACAAGGCAGGGAAATAAACAGGCTACACACACCAAAGCTCTTACCGTGTCCAGAGGATGCTTATACGGGCAGAGTGGTGCCTGTGTGGATCCTAAATTAAAGAGGGATGCTCTCTGTTGTTGTGCCGTCCTCCTTCCTCCCCTCTCTCTGGATGCTATCCACTCTTTGTGCCTCCGTACTCTCCCTCTTCTTCTCCTCCTCCTCCTCCTCCTCCTCCTCCTCCTCCTCCTCCTTATCCTCGGTGTTCAGATACTACAGGCTCGGCTGTGTTTTTTTGTTGTTTTTTTCACAAAACTCCCGGTGTTCCCGGTCTGGAAGTCTGCAGGTGGTGGAGTAAAGTCCTAGCAGGTGAGTCCGAAGCACAGCTTGTCGCCAATGAAATGTAGTCAACCTCTCGACTCACAAAATCCAGAGTTAACGTAGCTAGTTAGTTTTCACTTTCGCCAATTAATCAATTAATTATAAAGTGATAACAGGCCAACCGGTCGCTTAAATTCGCGCAACATCCAGCAGTTTAAACTTGCCTAGTTGCCTTGGAGACTTAATAGTCGTGCCGATATTGCTCCAACTTTAAATCGAGGTGATTTCAACCTACTATTCTTGCGTTTTTCTATTCTTGTTGCGTCTCACCCGTTCAGAGTCTGGATGGCTTTTAACGTCCTACGCCGGTGTCTCTCCTCTGTCTCTCCCTCCCCCTCCACTCAGCCAAGCGGTTAGCTTGTGACGTAACTGCCAGGGACCGTCAATATATATGTCGGCCTCACTCACACGAAAAATAAATAAAACTAACCCATACTTACTAAATAATGAGTATACTTCTCGTACACTCAGCGATATACATACTATTTTTATAGGACATTTTTAGAAGTAGTATAGTTGCTTTAAAAGTATTTTCCCGAGCGACAATGTGTGGGGGAGACTTTTTCCACACGGTTCCTAGGCAACACCGTGCGCGGAGCCGCCTATTGTTCTAGCCGTGAGCCCTGGCCTTGGTGCTGAAGCGATGCCTCTTGACGTGAAGCCGAAGCGCGCCGCCGCTGGTTGTGCACGCAGTCACGACTACTACAGCTGTTCACGCCCGAGCCCAAAATCACGCTCACACCCACTCAGAGTAAAATGTGTGACAGAGAGAAGGAGAGATAGCTCCGGGTTGGAGTTGGCCTACTTTACAGCCTGTACTTTGGAAAACTGGCCGACATTGGGCCATTTTATTTCCTATGTTAAGACAGGCAGGGTCCAATGTTAAATCTGAACAAACTAACATAGCATGACACATGTATTTGAATGTTCTTTGATTTATCGTGTGTGCATGCGAATGGTATTGGAAGGGGGAACATTGAGTGAAAGAGAGAGTCATAGGGTTCATGGTAATTTACTCCAAAAGGTCACCATCTGCCTGCCTTGCCTCGTGCCCTCTGTGAGCAAGCATCCCCCTCCTCATTCATTCACCATATAGCCTACACCCCTCACACAGAGCACACACACACACACACACAGAGCACACACACACACACACACACACACACACACACACACACACACACACACACACACACACACACACACACACACACACACACACACACACACACACACACACACACACACACACACACACACACACACACACACACACACACACACACACACACACACACACACACACACACACACACGTATATCTCCACACCAGGGGCTTTCTTTACAAGAGCAGCACCGGCAGAGCAGGCACGCAGCGCCCTGAGGATGTGAACGGTGAGCAGGCAGAGGGCCGCACGCCACCGGAGCGGTTAAGCCTCCCTGCACGATGGAGGAGAAACAGATATAAAGCACGGAAGAGCAAGAGCAAACTTTATGATTCTCAGATTTCTTAAAGGTCATAACCAAAGCATGTGTCAGATTGGTCCATCTTGTAAATACAAACAGTGGGGGAATAAGTGCTCTGTATTAGTACAAGTCAGACATTTCAAATCTTATAACAAGGCCTATAACACTATTAGCAGCGAGATAACAGTTCCTACAAGTACTTTAAGTATATTATAGGCTACTATACGTGTATGATACTTAAATTACCAGTATAAAAGTACTTAATTAAATGTGTTCATCATTTTAATGTTGCAGCTGGTGGGGCTTATTTTGCTGGGTACCTTAATCCATAATATAACATCATCTATTTGTTGATTTGTTGACAACCTGAAACTGCAAAGTAAATCTTGACTATAGCTTTCAAAGAAAGTGAAGAGAAGTTTAAAGAACAATATGTCCTCCTTATAACAGGACTATGGTACTTAGCAAAGTTGCTAGCCCCTTTAAACTTTCAAACTCTTTTTCCTCACTTTTATTTTTGATTTATTATTGGCACTTATCATCTCCTACTCTTCAATCTGCACCTCTTAAACTTGTATAATGCTTTGTGGACCTGGAATAATCTCCATGATTATCTTGCTTTTGAAATGCTGCCTTCTTACCAGACATCACACCACATTTAATAAAAGAACAATGCTTCATAAAGACAACTTTTTTACAGTCCAGTTAAACCAAATATATATTTGGGAAAACCAAGGCACGCTTGTAAGCAAAGCCGTGCTTATTCAATATTCTACAAAATTAACATTGAAAATAAAATAAAAACAGACAACAAAGTGCAAACTTCAAAACATAAGGAGACATTTCCTCTGTAAGCCGCTTATTTCTGAACCCTACACCTGTTTTTGAGACTCAACAGCGCCATCATTTGGAGGAAAACTGGCTATATCACCCTGAGTTACTGAGTAAAATCAAACATGACACACCACTTCATTTCTGTGTTGTTTTATTTAAAATGAAGCTTTAAAGATATGAATTTTCACACTGTTTTCTCTTTTTGCATGATAAAAAAAGTCTGTGTATCAACATTAACAATCGTATAAACTCTGGTGGTAACAAAGAACATTTGCTACAGCTTCTTAAACCAAAAAAATAAATTACATGTTCTTTAGATAATAGATAAATTACTATCTTTTTTGTTTTTATATAAAAAGTATTTTTTACTATGAGGGATTAGAGACAAGAAAGACACATTCAAAGCCACAATCGCAACACACATACACACACACACACACACACACACACACACACACACACACACACACACACACACACACACACACACACACACACACACACACACACACACACACACACACACACACACACACACACACACACACACACACACACACACACACACACACACACACACACACATCCGATACTCACAGGAACGATTCTTATGTCAAATGCAAAATACTTATATAACAGTAAGATGTGAATAAATGCAGTCTACAACAACACTTCTGATAATTCTACTCAGTTATAAAACATAAGCGCCAACTATGTTCAAAGAAATTATAGACATTAAAACATATCTGACAAATATACCGACTCCTCGCCTTTAAGTGTGTGTACGTCTTCTACGGAAGAGAAACATAAGAGAAAAAGCTTAACGAGTACTTACACACACATTCAGACGTTGCCACCTCACAAAGCAAAACATTTACTTCCTGGTCAATGCAGAATGATTTGATCCATGTCATGAACTAAATTATTAAAAGTAAGAAAGCAGTCGACATGAGGTTTCCTAATTCTGTTTTCACCTTTTCTCATAGGACAGATTCATCAGTCCCTCCTAGGAAGGCGATGATGGATGCAAAAAGAAAAGATATTGAGATGAGGTTAGGAAACAGGAAGGACATAAAATAGTTTTTGATCAGTCAAATGCAAAACTAGGTCAGTGAGGAGTGAATTGTACAATGTACATCTCCAAACTTGATCTTCTATATTACTCCTATTTGGAAGAAAACATGCATTGCTTAGTAGCTTCAATTAGCTTAGCGTTCTCTGCCATAGAGTTACATGATTTTTTTAAAAGTAACACATAAATGCATGAGCGTTAATCCGCAGCATTATATAGTCGCCGAACAAGTGCGCTTTCTTCTCAGCATTTCATTAAAAAACTGTGAGCCGTTTTTAAGAGAGAAAAGTATGAAACAACAACCGTCCCATCAATATGAGTATTCCTTATTTTTGTCAGATATGAAGTGAGCATTGTTAAGTTAACACATATCTGCAGCTCCAACAGCTTTCTTTAAAAAGACTACGTGTTTATGTTACTGACATGAATACATTAAAGGACTGCACCAAGTCTGTGCTGCTTGTTTAACATCCATGTCTTAAAAACCTTCTTGTTTGGGAAGAATCTCACTTCTTTCCCCTCTGATATATTTGGTAACTAACTGCCATGGTCACCCCACTGCTTTGGTTCATCTGTCCAAAACTGAACAATAAGAGGACGCGTGAGGAAATATTTTTGGCAAACAGAAAAAATACATACGACAAGTTAATAAAATCCTTCTAGCTTAGTTGGGGGGCTGCAGTGCACAGAAACACAGTAGATCTATTCCAGTAGATCTTCAGCACACGTAGTACACACAGTTTATCTAGCCCACATTATTTCTTCAGCACGTTTCTTTTCATAATTAGTGGTATGCATATGTTATTACATCTGTTTTAAGATCCTCTCGCTAAAAGAAAGGCTTGATTTGCTGTTCGAACGCAGCGTTGTCCTCAGTGAGCACATTCCATTAAAACCTTTCAGCTTTAGAAATAAGCCACCAAGAGTTGAAAATCACTGCAAGTGCATCTTTCGGTACCGTGTGACGCATAACAAAACTGTCAAAGCTAACGCACAAAAGTGAACAGAAGTGATCTCAGTGGAATATGTGGTTCTAAATAGGCCATTTGAAAATGTGTACAGAGAACTGGAAACATGAACCGGATGCTTTCACAGTGGTTTACCTGAAGAATCAGGAGAAAATAGCTACATTTGATCTGAGACCCGAGCAGATTTTCTTTTACTCTGGGCTTTCAATTTCTACAGACTTCTTATTTCAGCTCTTCTGAACTAATCCTTGCCTTCTTGCACACCTGGGCTGCCTGTGATTGGCTGGTCATTGTCTCTTGGCACGCTGAGCACTCTGGGTACACGAGGCACAGCAGGCGGTCTTATAATAGGAGTAGACGCACATCCTGGCCTGAACCACCATGATACAGTTGTGACGTCTGTCCCGGCAGTTTTCATCTGTAAACAAGAGAGGAAGATGAAGGAAGAAAGATAAGATCAAATAAAACTTTATAGTACACGCAAACATTTGTCTTGCATTACCTACTACCCTGCCTGAGGACTAACATTTGTAATTGTAATTTAAAAGACCGTAACAAATAGTCAAATAAGTATCCGTTAATATATCTGCCTAAACAAATAAAACAAAATAATTGATCCCCTAAAAATAATATTCAAAGACACTTGTTGGCATGCAGATGACCAACTAATGAGGAGGAGTTATAACTTATATTAGTGTTTTGCTTCATAATAGATATATAGACCTCATTCATATCAACTATATACCTTTATTATTCTGAAGGATCTTTTGTTTTGTATTATATTAAATGATATGTTCTCTTGCTCTGAGTTGGATATAATTGGCATTTTCTGTACATTGATGTACAGAAAATGTATATGTTAATCGTGGGATGAGTAATGTATTGTAAGACAGGTGTGGTGCTTATTGCCATGGCATCTGCTAATGGTGAGTTTTGAAATACACAAACACACCCACCTGAGACTTGGGGGCTGCAGGGTATCGTGTTGCAGATTTGCTCCCGTTCAGGTTTGTTGTCCAAATCACATTCATGGCTGTGCCTTTTTTCTGGCGTTAGACACCGTACTTCCCTCATTTGTATGCCTTTTCCACAAGAGCGTGAGCACTGAGAACAAAGGCATAGAGAGTGTCAATACTACAGTTGTAAATAAAAACACATCACAATTTATAGACTTGTCCGTTCCAGTGTTGTTTGCACTGTCACATCATTTCTCTTTCCAACATTATGTTCTCCCCTCCCCCCCTCGTCTCTCACCGAGCTCCACTCTGTTGTGAACCACAGAGGCTCGCACTCTCCCATCTCACACTGTTGCACCGCAGTAGGCTTGTCCAGATGAGCGCACTCACTGGCTGGTACGACAGTAAAATCATTCCCCATCTTCTGGACACAAATGACGTCCCGTCGCTGAGTTCCATTACCACAGGGGACATTACACTGGAGAGAGAAAATACATTTTAAAACCAGGAATACAATATCTGTAACTGTAAGAGGAAGTCTCTTTTACTTCAGAACTAAAAAACTAAAACTATATATGCCTACATAAAGACAACATTAACTGCTTATTAAATCTCAGATGATTTAATTAAAATCTAAAGAACTAAACATGTAATTCTCTGTAAAATGTAAAACAACATTATTGAAAATGCAACATTTTGTTTATGAACTTTTTCATCAAACTCATAGTACAAACACAAAACAATGTATTTAAACTAGAAACTCGAAACAGAAACAAACTGAAAAGCAAAGAAAACGAAATATGTCAAAATTCATTTAATTTTTAAATAAAACTTTCATCAAAAAGCATCAACATTCAAATCTATTTTTCCTCCATTCCTCATGTATTTCATTCGTTCTTCATCCCCAGTGTCCTACCTGTGTCCAGGAGCTGCTGTACCACATGGTTATCGCCAAACAGGGACCCCCGTTGCAGGCCTTCATCTCTGCTGGTTTGTCCCCAACACAGTCCCCTCCTCCACCTCCCTCTCTCACCCCTCCTCGAGTCAGACACACCGACTCCCTCTTCTGCACCCCGGGGCCACACTGCGCTGAACACTGAGGGACAAAGTGCAATATCATGTAGAGGATTACTGTTAAGTGCTGTGATGTTTCTCTTTTCTTGCCTCTGCGTGTTACTCACAGTGTTGGACCAGTCAGTGAAGTACCAGTTGGTTACACAGGGGCCCATGTTGCACTCCTCACTTCCTTGTGGGCTGGCCCCGGTGCTGCACTCTTTTTCGTTCACCTCGTTGCCTTGATCGCTGACGCAGAGCACACTCCTCGTCCTCCTGCCAACCCCACAGTCCACTGAGCACTGTGACAAGTGAAGGGAGGACAAACAAGAATGAGACGGATAAAGAAAGGGCGTACAGTTGAGGGATTTTAAGTCAATCATTCACATTACCTTAATTAGAATCTAGAGTTGAAGAAATGCTACTTGAAAAAACTGTTTGAATGTTGATTATCAATTAATTAATCCTGTATTTGTTCCCAAAGAGCAGATTGTTGTGCACCAGGAAAACATAAACAAGAATATGTTTAGTTATAAATACAAATAAATGATGTGTATGTGAAACTATAAAAAGTTGTTGGTTGGCTGGAACTTTTTTTATGATGAATTGTGTTTTATATTTTCATATTTATCCAAAATGCGTAATTGTTTAATTAAAAAACATAAATTAACCCCACCCATGGCAAAATGTCTGCTGTACCTGACCATAAATAGTTCACCTAATAAAATAATTTAAAAAACTAATGATAAAGACACAGTGACTGAATTTTAAAGGACAAAGCCCAAATTGAAACTCCATGCACTCAAGACTCTCTGTCATGATTTCAGATTCTACATAACTTGTCTTCTTTTTTGACATATGCAGAGCCATTAGCAGATGCATTTCCCCGTCACAGTGACCTACCGTGCTCCAGTTGGAGCTGACCTCCCAGTGGGAGCAGAGGCCGAGCTGACAGGCCTGGGTGGAGTCGGGGGGGGTGAGGTTGGCACAGCGCTGCGGGTGGACCATGGTGGAGCGGTCCCCAAAGCTCTGCCTGCACTGCAGCTGCCTCTGCTGCACCCCAGGGCCACACGACACGCTGCACTCTGACCAGGAGCTTGCCTCCCAGCTGAGGGGGGGGGAGGGAGGGAGGGACATTTTGAAAATATATTGTTCAGGAAAAATACCACACTAATACTTCAATAACATCCAAAACTGTCCGTCTGTATAATATGCATTTTTCATATCGCAACAAATCATGTATAAGCTAACAATGACATCAGCTTTTTTCAATTAGTTATGCTTTTACTTGAATGAAATTGAATAACTAAAAAAATAATACATGTTATCAATACTTTTTGACTGTAATCTTTAATTACATTGAATAAAATTTGCCAGCACAGTGACATAATGTCAACCACTTTACAGTAGAAATAAAAACCATGTCTTTATAAGGAGTGTTTTTTATGTAGTTATCAGCAATGTAAAAATATTTGTTCTCCCTTCCCAGAGTGTTAAATATAAAATAAAAGATATGATGTGAATCTTTAAATGTAACTGTGTGTTTTCTTACAAGGGTGGGCATGCATGAGGGTTACAAGGCTCCTCCTCAGGAATCGGCCTGGCTGCAGAGTCACACTTGGCCTCCGGGACTTCATCGTCTGTGTGGCGGTTTATACACAGAATGACTCTGCTCTGAGACCCTGCGAGAGAGAGAGAGAGAGAGAGAGAGAGAGAGAGAGAGAGAGAGAGAGAGAGAGAGAGAGAGAGAGAGAGAGAGATGGACAGATAGATGCAGAGAGAGAGAGAAAGGTTGATAGATGCAGAGAGAAAGAAAGATGGACAGATGGATGCAGAGAAAGAGAGAGACAGATTTCATGTTCTTGTACCTGCATCTAGCAACCACAGGGGGGCGACATCACTTTATCCAAAGTAAAGCAGTAATGTTTTTTATTTATATAAAAAACATTTGTTTTTGATTGGTCCTAAGTCTTGAAATAGGGTACAGACCTTTATATTTACAGTATATGCTACAGACATTATTTGGGAAAGTATCTAACAATACAACTGTTATATCCTTGATGTTCAACTTGTTATGAGTTCATACACACACATCATTGATGTAGCTTTTTGTAGTGTATGGGATTCAGCCCTCTTATTGTCATACTATATTTACTAGTAGGGCACATATAATGAATTTCCTATGTGCTAAAAGACAGCATAAAGTTTTTTTTAAAGAATAAACTTCCAGTCAAACGGTTTGATGGATGATCAAAATAAAAAAATTCCAGTTGGGCCAAAATTGGGTTAAGCATAAAGCAATGAAATACAATGCATATTAGGTTATAATAGGAGTGTTTGAACTCTGACCTTTGCCACAGGAAGCAGAGCACTCTGTGAGTTCTCCTCTCCTCCACACAAATGGCGGCTGAGTGTCCGGTGGCAGGTCGGTGCGAGGGGGGATCCGAGCATTCCTATTGGGGGCAGAGGCTCGGGGACGGGACCTCTCAGGTGTCCATTGGTCCGAGATGGGGGGAGAAAACACAGAGGTGGAGGAGGAGGAGGAGGGGAAGGATGGGACTGAAATAGGAGGAGGAGCAGGAGGAGGGTCTTCTACTGACACAGTTAGAGGACCTTGAAAAGAAGAAAAGAAAAAATACTGATGTAACAACTTCTTTTGAACAATACATGTCTTTTTTTAAACCAGAAATTTAGATGAAAACGGTTACATAAAAGACAACAGAAAAACAATGGACTTTTACCACATCATAAATACATTTCAAATTAAATACAAATCAGCATGTGGGTCTGATCCAAAATGATAAAACATATATGGGGCATATTTTGGATGAAAAGAAAGCCAAACAGATATCTCACACAACCACCCCAAATAGGCATAGTAAATTACCCAGAGTTCCCCCTTATTAGGTACAATTACTAATCACAATGCTCAACCAAATCCAAAAATGGTCCCACATCGAGAAAGTGTAGAAACAGGGAACAGAGAGTGAACATTGGAGGCACAAACAGACACAAGGAGGAGAAAAGCGCAGTGAGAAAAGTGTGATAAAAAAGGCGAAATATGTTTACATATTGGGAGTAAGCAGTGAGTCAGATGCTTTTGATGTCATGGTGAGGTCAGTGTCTCATGACAGCGAACATGTGAGCCAGATAGCCTCCCATGTAGGTCATACACAAACACACAAACACACTTGCACAACAATCCTAGCACCACACCCATCCTGATACATAAACACATCATCACTCTCATGGTTTCACAGTAGCGTTTCCCTGAGTCATTTGGAAAGAATGAATCTTGAGATATTTGATGAACGGTTCCCCTCTGCCACTGACAAGATTGAACTATGTGCTGAACATGACTCTGTCTCTGTGTACAACATGCAGAAAGCACAGCTGTCAACAACAGAAAAACGGAAAATCAGGAAGTGTGATGGACGTACTGCGAAGAGGGGCCCTCCCTGGGTCTCGCTCCCACTGCCTCTCTCTGGGTGTCTCCCTCTCTCTCTCCATCACCCTTTCCCTCTCCACCTCCTTCTTCTCCACAGGAATATAAAACTCATAATCGATGCCTGGGTTCTCCTTGTGGAAAATGATCTAGAGAGCAAGACAGGGTGAGAGAAGAATCAGAACAAGAGGTGAAAAACACCCAATGAGAAGGAACACCCTAAAACAGCTTTATGGATCCCCATAGAGAAGTGTACTAAGAATGAGCCACAGAAAAGTTAATAAGGCACTGGCAGGAAACCACTGTCAAGCTCACAGATGCCTCAGCAGGGTATATGTTTGTCACTATGTGCCCCCCCCCCCCCCTCTTATTATTAAACCCTGCAGACCATCTTAAACAACTTAACATAGCCACGGTCATCTAAACTTAATCAGCTGGAGTCCCATGGCAACAACATTAGGATCTGCTATATTTTGCTTGAGATGGCATTGTAATTCAGGCAGCCGATTGGTCAATGCTGCACTTTGATCCAAAGGGTCGTTTATCAATAACTATAAGATAGACTAATGTAAACTTGGTACATACACTCCACAGAGGATGACTCCTTCTCCCCATCATCAATTTATCCGTATGACAATGAAAGGATTAAAGCAAAACACATTATCTTTTTAAAACCATAACCTGTAGTTTTTACGCTCAGGGTTTCTGAACATATATTCTTGGACTATATGACTATGTACAGTATTTGCATGTATAAATATCTATGAAGTGTTTTTACAGTGTGTTTGATTTATATTGACAGAGACAAATGATATGCACATGAATATTGATGCATTAAACTAAATCTGTGAACTTTAGAAATGATGGCAGGCAGACAGTGTTACCTTTTGACAAAATAAGACTAGTTATTTTCAGTTTTTATGCTAAGCTAAAATAAGAATTAAGCATTACTTGACCTCTCTCGTCTGCTACACTAATGTGATAGTAAGATAAGGTAAATAAGATGAGTGCTAGCGGTAGCCGGAGACTCACCTAAACTCTGAGTAAACATGAGCTGAGCAGGACAACATGAGATGTCCTAAAACAGTCAGTGTACAACTGCAACACCTAATTTTTCTCCTTCAGTTGCTAGGCAGACTTGTCTTTTATTCTTTTTCCATTCAACAATATATTAAGCAGCGTTTAATGAGCAGCACAGCCTCATAGTGAACTGCTGAGGTTATAGACTTTTAGTCTTTTAATGTCTTATTTCAAAATCCCATAAAGCCTTAAAAAATGCAGGTGATTCCACTGCAGATCAAACCCTGGCTTTGGTGGACGCTTGCTATTTCTATCCCCCATCCTTCCCTGTAGCTCCTGTAATTAAAGCTGCAGATGCCTTCTGTTCTTTAATAAGATCTTAGCCTGAGGTTAGAGTTGTTATTATTAAGCTATGGATAGCCTGATATGGCTCAAGCTAAGCATGAGTATAGCTGCCGTTATCCCCCTCTAATGCTAACATAACGAAGAAAGGCAGAAATTGACACAGAGCAGGGGAGCATTGCCTCAGGCTTTCAACAATACAGTTATAGAGAGGTGAAATACATGTTTATCCACATGTTCATACAGTATGTGTACGTGTGTGATTCTTATCATAAAATTCATTATGTCATGCCCGGACTCATGTTTGCTTACAGGGTTCAAATAAACAGTGTACTTACATATAGCTGGAGCTGTGTGGTGGTGGGTCCTGGAGCCCCGAGGGTCTCTCCTTTCTCCTCCTCCCCCTCCTTCTGTGCTCTAGGTCGGTTGTAAGTGAAGGTGGTCCCTCCTGCCTGGTACTCCCCTGGAGGGTCCACAGCCCAGCGCCCGTTCACCACTGAAGCCCCCGTGCCACTCCTCATGGCTGGGGAAATTAGGGTGGCATGTTAGGAAGGCAGACATGAAGAATGGAGCAAGAATCACGTTATATTTTATTATTTTAAAACTTGTATAGTCTACAAAGTAGTGATTTCTTCAGAAACCTCCATTAGCTTCAACATACACAGACTTTGGGGTCTTATTACCAAACAGACGGGCAAACACTCACACTCACACGCTTCACTGGTTCTTCATGGGCTCTAACCAGATATACAGTTCATTTCCAAGCCAGCACACACTTGCTCAAAGGCCAAATCTATTTCCCAAATCTACAATTTCCATGCCTCACTTTTTACTGCAGTTGGAACCGGTATTGAAACCAGAAATCCTAAACCATGTGTGCATGATTTTGTTTGTTTCTATTAGCTCTTACCCAGGTAATTAGGGCTGGCGTGTCTCTCCGTGATGTTAATAAATGTAGCTCCTGGCGGGATGTCCAGGATCTTGTGGTAACCAAGGGGAACCGAGACATTTTGGAAGCTTCCCGTCACCTTTCGACAGGAGCTCTCCCGCCCACCACACACTCCACACTTGTCAATCACAGAGCCGGAGCCCAGCACCCCATTGCAACCCTCGGTCTGGCAGGAGAGGAAGGTGAAAAGACATGAGTGAAGGGTCTGACAATGAGGGGGGGGGGAAAGTGGCTCAGGGGAACAAGAGAGGGGGTGGGGACAGAGCGGGCAAAAGCTATTCCAATGTGGTTGAAATTTCACATCCATCGCCAGTGTTTACTTCACCGTTGTTTGAGTAAATTGGAAACTGTTGCTGCCCAGATTCATGCCAAAAAGAGAAGCGTGGAATAAGTGTAAAACCAAAGAGTACAAATGAGAGAAAGAGGAAAAAACTAAGAGAACAGGGGCCCAGAGCAGGGTAATAAAACGAGACTGGAGACACTCTGAGTCTGAATGCAAGCCTTAAATCAGCCTCCAGACGTGAAAGAGGTTCTGGACTCTGTCAGCTCCAGCTAAACAGGATGAACTTGGGCTCAGACACCTGAGAGCACAAAGTCCTCACTCACATGCACATTTAAATGCACTCACCAGACATTGTCCCTCTAGACAAATGTCGTTGGTGCTGACATTGAAGCAGGGGGTCCCGTCTCTGACGCGCTCGGCCTGGCGGACATAGAAACGATAGCCAGCAGGTCTGCAGGTCAGCTCGCACTGTTTGTCCGCACCAACTGCAGGAGGAATACAGAGAAAAGGAGGATTATTGCACAAAGTATTGTACGGTGTGTGTTTTAATGGGAGATCTTTTTTCTCTGCGTCTGCCTGGCTTAGAAAAGACCCAGCTGGGCGATGAATGTCTTTCCATGTGGCTTTCCCGACAGCCAGACAGCAGCAGAGTCATTACCTATTTCCCTCTGCTGCTCAGGAGATACAGACCCAGAGGAGAGGTGTAAACATGAGCCTGAGGGAGGCTTGATTAATGAAAGTAACCCAGTGGGTAAACACAGCAGGGAGAGACTTTTAAATAAGAGAACAGAAGAAAAGAATAAGAGAAAGAGAAAAGAGCTTCAAGTTAAAAGAGGAAATTGAAGACTTTCAGCCCTGAAAGAATAAGCAGAGAAATAAACGAGTGGAGAATACAGAGGATCTCACAAGGGACAAGGGGTGGGGTTCAAGTCAAAAATGTGGAGAAATGTGTGTCTGTGTGCGGAAATACAATAAGTAGTAGGGCTGCTCAATTAATCGTATTTTAATCGCGATTACGATTATGGCTTGCAACGATTACGAAAACAACGTGTAATCAAAATAAAAGGATTATTTTTTTATTATTATTATTCCTTTTTTTTTTTCTTTATTTAATTTTTTTTTTTTCAGTTGAATTTTACTTAAAGTTCAGGGTAATCAACTGTTAAAAACATACTGTTCAAATTTATTTTCTCCAATAAATGGATGTTTTCAAAATCAATGAATAATCGCATTTAATGACCGCAATTCAGAATCTTTGGAAGTACGCCTGTTTGCTTCATTCTGCTGCAGCAATTCTGATACTTGAAAAACAAACTCTCTTCTGAAAGTCGGAAAAGGAGCATTTTTACATAAATGTACCACTTACAAACACACAGACATGAAATTATCTTTAAGTTGTTAATCTTGAAAAGAGACGGATAAGCATATCTCCCAACTATTCCTTTAAAGAAGAGAAAAGAGATAGAGCAAGACAGGACGGGACATTGAGCGGCTCCACTGTTCGTCATCCTCTCTGAGGTCAGAGATTGGGGGTCTAAGGGGTTAGAGGCCCTGGGCAGAGCGAGTGTGTGCCTGTGTGTATAGCGCTGGTGTGTGTAAAATAGAGCTATAAACATGAGCTCATAGCATGAGTAAGAGGTCATAGGTTTAGTGGAGAGGGGAGGGAGGACTTTCTGTCACTGGGAGTTCAGGGGTTAAAGGAGATATACTGTGCTTCTGAATGTGTGGCTTCTCTCTGCGGTGTCGTATTTTCTGTCAAATGATGCCCACTATTGAATTCTAAGAAAATATGAACAGCATGACACCTTGTAGTCAAACATTGCATTATTCTAAGCTTTAAACCTTGAGGCCTTGAAATATAACACTAAAGACCATTATGGGAAGAGACCCCTCCCATTTCAATAGGCCATCAGCAGCAAGTAAATCAAAGCCCTACCATCTTCAAAGTCAAGATGCTCAAAGGAGATACCCCGGACAAAGACTAAAGGTCAAATACCTGAGCCCATCTTTCACCTTGTGTGTCCAAGAGAGAATGCAGAAACTGAGGAGTCTTTTGTGAACTCAAAGTGACTCCATATGCTTTCACAGAATCTTGTTTAATTGAATTTTCGAACTGTAGTGAAACAACCCCTTGCGAGGGGTAAATATAAGTAGTCATTATACGTGAAAACAGAAAACAGCCTTTTGTTAGTAAGACTGGACTGCAAATTCATTATTTGTGATGCTTTCCAATTTTACGTGGACAGCACCAAATCACCACACATTTTCTTAAGTAGATTTCCAAAATATATCTGGATCCGGGATGGACCATGTTGTGAGTCCCGACAAAAAACAGTTTGACAGTTATTTGTGCCTTTGAGAGTTAGACATCCTGATGCGTGGACATTAGGTAGTATATTTATCTCATTAAGTGGCTGGAAGTGGTCAGGAAGTCCTACACACGAAGCGATTGATGAAGGCTTTATGTACCAGTTACAAGATGTGCGTATAAATATAACCCTAAAATGTGGAAGTGGCCCTTTAAAATAAGTAATCAAAGACTGCACGACACTTTAGAGTTTAGGGAGCAGTGACAGATTAAAGGTACTGAAAAATATGGATTACCGGTAAGTGAATTTGAGGGCCTATAAAACATCAGAAAGGAAATGCTTCATGAAAATTGTACAATATGTCATCAATATGTGGAAACTATCTAGTATAAAAAGAGTAGGGGTGTTAGCTGCTTATCTTTATTATAGACCAATTAGATAAGTATTACAAATAAAAAGTGTAATCTGATGATGACTCCAACGCTCAGCAGCATCCTGCGATCCTTTACTCAGATTATAGTTGATTAGAAAAGGATCGTCTTTTTTTAAAGTATAACAATGTTGAATACAAATTCGACTTATTTAATAGATTTAAAGGGTTTACACATGAATGTTGTTGCATATTACTACTGTTCAATAATGTGTGTGCCACATAAATGAGACAAACCTTTTCAAACTAAAGCTACACACACACGCACGCACGCACGCACGCACGCACGCACGCACGCACACACACACACACACACACACACACACACACACACACACACACACACACATATGTTGCTACTAGCTGCAGCAAAACAGACACACAGTACATGTTTATTAAGAAAAGGGGAGTAAGTGATCCCACCCTCTCTATCTCTCCACCTTTGTTCTTTCTTTCTGCCGTCAAAGTTATCATTGAGAGATTAGACTGGAGACAGTGACAGAAAAGAGGGGGAGACAAGTTGCCACTCATAGAGAGAGAGGTCTCTATGCTTCCTCTTCATCACACTCTTCATCTCCTCCTCTTCCTGCCCTGCAGTCATGTTCAAGTGCTCTCACAGACCCAATCCTCTTTAATGCTTCTAAAGCGCCTTTATCTTTCATTTATCTCTAGCTACTTCACCCTGCTTTTCTATTCGCCTCGGTCTCGGGCCTCTCTTTCTCTTTCTCTTCCACTGTCTCTCTCTCCCTCTCTGAGCTTAGTGTTCAGACAGTGGAATATATGTTCTCTAAATATACTTCCCCACTATCTCTCCGTCTAAACAAACTCCAACTGGGAGAGAGAAAGAGAGAGGCAGCGGGACAGGAAGAGGGGAGAATGGGGTGAGCAGAGAGGGGATGAGGCCAGAAATAAAGGGAATATTCATGTAAAACAACACCTGCACGTGCAGCGCTTACAAATGGGAGGTACTACTATTCAGAGCCCAGCTTGTAAGGGGAAACATCACCACCAAAATGAAACACATCTGTGGTTAATAACCAAAGTGGAAGCTTTACAGTTTAATCTTCCACTTTCAACCTTAGGCCACAACACGTTTCCTACATACATAACAGGGCCATCACCTTGGAGACAAGACATCACGCACCAAGTAGCAAGAGCTGACTTCACGGGTTAATATAAATACTTATGGGAAATATATGCAGTGTTGTAGGAAGTCCTAAACAGATGAGTGCAACTGGAGCGAAATGACTAATACCCCACTGGATGTCGAAACACACACACACACTCCTCTCATCCTCCAGTGTGTTGATGGGAAGCTAGATATGAAGTTTTGGGTTGTAGCCAATGGGAGCAGACTGAAGTAAACAGTTGACTTAGCAGAGTGGAAAAGGATCATCTCCAGCGCAGATCGAGTGTGTTTGACCGAGCTGACGTCATGTGCAGCTGCATGCCTTTAAAACACACAGCACTGTATCAAACCATCGGGTCCGTCACCACCAATTAATGTGAAATGTGCCATTTGGTGGCTCAAAAGATTCCTCGAAAATAATGGAACTATGTTGTTTTAGTGATGCTAGAACCATGATTTAGAGGTTGTCTCTGTTTCTCTTCCCCTTCTCAGCCGATCTCAAGGACACGCTGGTTTAAAATAAGCCAGAGTGGAGCAGAGGGCAAGGATACACAGCAGATAGTGAGAATTTAGGAGCATGTCGATTCAGTATAAATACAGTAATCTCACCCTCACAAACATGCAGAGAGAGCAGAGGTGGGTGAAAGGGAAGCCCCATGTGTGTTTATGCAGACAGTTAGGCTCCAGCCATGACTATAGATAGTATAGATGTGCAGCACACGTTGTATAGATCTGCCTGCATCTTCAAAGATTGCTTCTCTGATGAAACCAAAAATAAATCAGTACAGCCTTTAAGATAAACTGAACCTGTGTTGTCAGTGTTGACCTTTCACACAAGTAAGGGAAAAAAGTGATGTCATCTATCCATTATCTACAAACTTAATCCTTTGCAGGGTCACAGGGGATTGCCAGCTCTTACTGAGTTAAAAGGGACAATAGGTCAATCAGGATCCTCACGATAATATAAACAGGCAGTTAACGATTTCAAATTCCCCTGTATGTACGGGTTGGCAATAAATACTGTTAGACATAGACTATATATTAATGGAAAATAGTGTCCGTGACGTCACCCATAGTTTTCTGCAGAACTAATTTAAATCCCAAAGTGGGCGGAGCCTAATTCGGGCTGCTAACGTGTAGTCCAAATATGGGAAAAGAGGCACAATTGTGGCGGGCCTGTCTGCTGAAACATGCCCCCTGTTTCAAAGCTCCCATGCTAACTAGGGCTAACAAGCTAGGCTTAGATTTTATGGGATGCCTCTTATAAGTCTACAATTAAAGATATTCTAGCCAAATGTATTCAAAGCAAGCATTTGTGATACATGCCGTGTGTTTTTGGTTTAGTTTTTATTTTGACATACAGTAAGTGTTATTTATGTTTTAAGACAAAGAAACGTAAGTACTGTATGGGGTTGGCCTTGCTGATCTAGTGTATCTGGCTCTACTCTCTCACAGTGTGTGTGTTGAGGAATTCAAGCCAGCTGATACAGTAATCACAAGTGGATAATGGACAGACAGATACACAAACATACATGCACAAACATTTTTCCACATACCATCTCAGATCCATTAAGCCATTCATCGACAGTGAAAGCACACTTGCCAATAAGCTCATTGTGTAAATACACAGAGACTTATACACATAAGTCAAGTCTAATGACAAATACTGTTGATAATATCCCACAGCTGCGTTTCTCTCTTCCCCTCCTACAATCTCTCACTCCCAAAACCCCCATGTAATATATTCTCTATCAACACCCCCTTCTTTCTCTAATACCTCAGATATCTGTTTAGTCTCTTTCTTTTTCTCAAGCATTGGAAAAGAAAGATAAATAGACACAATCAAGAGAGCAAACAAACACAGGGATGCACTCATAACTTCATAGAGTACAGAAAAACAAAGAAACACACACACAAGCCACGTTTTCTCTCTTTGCTCCCAGCGGTCATGTGACAAAACACTTGCATCTCATCACCTCTCACCTCCCCTTCTCTGTCTGTCTCTTTCTTTCTTTATCTCACTCAGTAGGAATCTGTGTGCTTAGTCAGAGCTGGGAGGAGAAGCTTGGCAGGAGAGGACGGGACATGTTGGACAAATGAGAGGAAAAAGAGAGGAGGGAGTGTGTTTTTGAGCGGAGAATAAAGGCAGATCGAGTTCCAGTCATTCTCTTTTCCTCTTGACTCCCACCACCCTCAACGCTAAATTTACAGCAGGCCAATGAGAGGAAGGATTGTGGTGACTTGAGCATGCAGCAAAAGCCCTGCCAAGACACATTAATACCAGAGCAACATTTAACTCACTTAATCACACATTTTACTGGCGCTTTTTCACCCCCCTTCCCCTCCGCGAGCATTTAATTCTCACAATAAGTCTATTATCACAAAGCACTGTGCAGCTCAACCCTAAACGACCATGTGTGTTAACTCAGAGCTCACCCTCAGTGAAAGGTTCCCAGTTGTAGAGGCGACCCATGAACTCCTGGGTGTTAAAGGCTGCACACTGCTCTGCTCTGGAGTCCAAAGCACCTCCTTCACACACCTGGAGGACAGAAACACAGAGAGACAGACAGTTTACTATTGACTGAATACGTAATAACCCAGCTATTAAAACAGTTGTTTACCTCCCACTCCCGGGAGAAGTAAGGGTGGAGTTGACTGTTGTGAGGAGAGCGAACGAAAAAAAGCGAATAACATTTATTAGATTTGATAAAGATTAGCGCATTTTCAATACACTCAAACACACATACACACATGTAGTCTGTGCTGCTTTGGCAGGGATCAAGTGTATTAGAACCATATGGAAATAATAGATTT
>NC_136905.1:17599553-17679952 GCF_949606895.1 Notothenia rossii
TGGTGGGCGCTTGAGTGTCAGTGTACGTAGGGAACCTGATGTTTCCAAGTAACATTGTAAATCAGCCCGGATGTGTGTAGAATGCTATCTCTAATGGTTGTAAATATTTCTGCAGGACATAAACATGTTGGGCCTCTTTTCTAACTAGATGGTTTCTTTGTATCTGTGCATATGTGTGTGTGTGTTCACCAGTATAAACAATGAGTGGACAACACACACACACACACACACACACACACACACACACACACACACACACACACACACACACACACACACACACACACACACACACACACACACACACACACACACACACACACACACACACACACACACACACACACACACACACACACACAGAGGGACTTTTGTGCCTGTGTGCAGCTATGGGATGTTGCAGTACAGTTAAAACAGAAAGAGCTCGCAGACAAGACAAAAATAGGAATGTAAAATGAAAAGAGAGAATGCAAGTAAAAGTCAAGAGTGTGCATTCATGCGTTGGTGATTGTATGAGCGCTACAGGGCGAGTGGATTCGTCTCCCAAAAGAGAGTTTAGTGTTTGTAAAAACATCAGGAGGCTAATGGACTGAAAGGAGGGAGGGGAGGTAAAGTGAGAGTCAAAACTGGTGTTTCATGGTTCTGCAGGAGAATTTGAGTGTTATTGTGAGGACTCGTATACTTTGGTGTTCTTCATTTAATATGAGAGCAGGGTTAAGGGGTCTCCCCATAACCACCAAGGGGAGCGTGAACAGAAGTGGTAACAGGAGGGGTACTAGGGGGGAGAGAGACCTGTCTGAATGGGCCAAAGAGGGGGGAGAAAAGAAAGTGATGGCTTTCAAAGAAGTAAAATACTTAAAGGTGGTGTGTGGTGAGGGAGAGGCTTTGAGAATGCGTCTGGGCCTGTGGTTAATATCAAAACATTCAAACCATAAAAACACTTTGAACAGAGTCAAAACAATTCAACCATTAGAAAATGTTTTTTAAATATTTGGTTACATGCCTCAAGTCAGTTTGTTGAGCTGTTTATCAACTAAAAGCACTGTAAGTACGCCTAGATAACACTGGAACATTTCTAAGAATTTGAAAAATCCTTTTGGATTCAGTATGACAATATTTTTGGCCATGTGCCTTTATTCCTGTGCGAGTGTCTGTCACAAGAGATATAGCAGGAAATGAGGAAAGGGACACAAAAATCCTTGACTGAAATCTGAATCAGAGTTAACCACTGAGTCACCAGGACAGCAATGTTTTTAGTTTTTTAATCAATAAACCAACAATCTTGGTAATTGCTGAAATGTAGCACACAAAGCATAGAATATCCAAAACCTGTAAAGTGCCAGAAGCAGGACTCGCATGTCGGTAATGTTTCTTAACTTTTCTGATTTAGTTCCAGACATAAATTAGATTTTTTTGCAAATTTTTTATCTGGCTGTTAGAGTTAAGAGTTCACTCTTGTTTCGGCATTGGTGAAGTATGACAAGAGCGAAAAGCACGATTAGTTGGACAATCAGACGGGATGTAAATAAGACAAAAACTTAGCCAGATTACACTAACCATTTAAAGTGAGCGCAAAAAAATGTTGTTTATAATCCCTCATTGTAAAGGAAAACTGGCTAAAACTAGTAAACTAAGACCCAGTGATTTCCTTAACTGAAATGAGTCATTGACTCACAACTCTTTCTTTAAATACAATCAAAGTAACTTAAAGTCACTGAGAGGCTTCTTGATTTATAAGTTAACATGAAAGAAGCATGAAACGAAAAATAGAAAATCTGGCTGCTACTGTGTGACATAGTAAAAGAAGGATAGCAGCCGAGGACAGGTGAAGTGAAAGTGAATGCAGCTGAGAGACAGTCAGTGTTTTGGTACTGGAGCAGTGAAAGTTACAGATGTGTTTAACTACCAGGGTGGGGGCAGGAGGAAAACGTCTGTTCGCAATATAAGCGCACGTGAAGCAGAAGAGGGGGGTAGAGTGAAAGCTTTGTTCTGTGCACACACACACACACACACACAACTGCCACACACATAGATACCGTATAAACACCTACAAGCCAATCCTGTGCACACATAGCACTCTTATGTGAAAACCAAACATCAAGCCAGGCAAGACTAATGGGTTTTCAGGCGAACCAGATTACGAGGAAGGAGGGAACCTTTCACCACATGTGGGTTTCCTTAGGGAAAGCCCAGGTGACACGTCGTCATTCTCCATGCAAGTCTCTGCCTGCACAGCTGGCCAGATATCGCCTCAGTACCACATACAGGTTAAGGCTGGCCGGTCATTCCTCAAGAATTACTGCGACTCTACACAGACAGAACAAGTGACCGCTGGCCCCTGCACACATACATCAACACACTCCACACGCCAAGACTAATCACTGTATGCATGCACACGAATCCATGACAAATTATCATATGTATGTGTGTGTGTGTGTGTGTGTGTGTGTGTGTGTGTGTGTGTGTGTGTGTGTGTGTGTGTGTGTGTGTGTGTGTGTGTGTGTGTGTGTGTGTGTGTGTGTGTGTGTGTGTGTGTGTGTTTTTCCTCAGCGATTAACATTCTCCAGATAATCTTGTGACCAAGGCCATTTTTTCCGGCGCTTTGAGGGGCACCACCCAGCGCTCAGCCTTGACCCTGAGGGGGTAAAGTCTTGAGTCCCCCGGAGGAAACACTGCTCATCCATCAACAGAGAAGGAGGCCCCGTGCTGCGCGGGACCAACGGCAAGAACAGTGGCTGTTATTCTCAGGAGAAATTTGAGTTTGAGCCTCAAAACAACTTACATGTTCTCGCCAAATATAAGAACAAGAGAAGAAAAGAAAAACTCAAGATAAACATCAAAACCACAAATTCAACAAATAAAACCAGAACTTTGCTTCAAAGCACTGAAAATGACAATCCCTCCGTGTTCCACTTTCCATGCAGCAAATCTACAAAGCCACATCTTCTTATTAAACACACCAGTTAGGTGATAACTCATGATATAACACATATTTTCATAAAAGAACATGGGCGTGAGGGAGAGCAGTAGAAAGTGTGGACAGCTTTGATCTTAGTTCCCAAGGTTGGTTTTTCATGAACAGTTTCCAAAGTTTGCACTCAACTACGTAAAAGAGCTTTTAGTGTAGACAGTAATGCTGCTTCCTCTGCCGGGAACCTTCAGAAATTGGATCTAAAATTGCACAAGTTGGACTGATTTCAAATAATTGCTGCAGGAACTGTGTGATCTGTCCTTTGTCTGCCGAATATTTGGTTGTTTCGTGTATAAAATCTTTTGCTTTATGAGAAATATTATGATTCTGTAGCATATCTTGATTTGTATGCTGTCTACTGTTCTTCATCTGGTACTGAGTGTTAATGCTGATTATCTCGACCAGGACAAAAAAGAGGAACGTTTTTCAATACAAAAGTCTTTCATGGATAGATGAAAAGTTAGACATTCTTGGAAACTACACTTATCCCTTTCTTGTCTTCTCCTTATCTGATTTAAATACAAGTAAGCTACTTTTTTCTTTGAAGAAAGATTACAGTTTTAAATGAAAGAGAGAATTAAGAAATGACAGATGGGGTGAGTGAGAGGAAAGGCAGAACTGGGGAAAAAAACGAAACATGAAAGAAAGGGAAACTCTCACACCCAGGAGCCGATGTAAACAGACTTTAACAAGCACAGGTACCTGTTTCTTTTACAGAAGCAGGTACTTTAGCTTGTTAAAGTAATGAAGCAAAAACAGAACAGAGCAGTCTAAATGAATCGAGTGTGTGTTTGTTTGTGTGTGTGCTCGGGTCCTAAAAACAAAAACATCTGGTGAGTGTTTGGCACTTCATGAAAACAACAGCAAGCGTGGCAGGATCTGAACCCTGTTATTAGAGCTGAAGAGTGTTGCCCTGCTGAGAGTCATAATCATACATTTCCTTTGTAATACCGCCTGTTTAATGACAGACTGTGATTAGATCATCTGAATCTCGCTGCAGCCGCCCGAAACCACGGCAACACAAACTCAGGTATCGGCGAGCGAAATATATCAGAGTTTTGTGTGTGTTTCAAGTATTATGTGTTTTTTAAGGTACATTATTATGTCTACTAAAGAGTGAAGGACAAGGAACAATAAAGTCAGATGTTCTTCAACAATATGTGAACTTTATACCCTAAATTAATTTGAGTATGTCTTAAAATAACAAATGATTATGGACTCGTTGATCTTAAACTTACCAAATTGAGTTTCCCTGATGGAGACCGTGTCCTTTATGACAGATAGTGTCATATTTAAAGTTTACAACAAGGCTTATATAAGTGCTTTTTCAGCCTTGAGTAGCAGCACCTGTAGCACCAGTGACTAAGTGCTAAAATTACCGGCTATGAAAATAATCAATTAATCAACAATGAATGTAAATAGAATATGTTGGGTCTTTGGGCAACTAATCAGAAAAAACAACATATGTTTGGGGTATTTTTTCAATACATTTTGACATTTTCTAGCTAATATTGTTCTTTAAAAATCATCAGCCGATGATGAAAAATAATCATTAATTGCAGCTCTAGACTGGATGAAGCATGTAACATTTGTCAAGGCAATCTTTGAAGGCAACTCATGTGAACAGATCAACATGTTGAAAAGACGCAGAGACCCCTCTCCCCTATTCCCATTGGAAATGACATCCTTGTGTTTACTGGAATCAACCTTATTAGGCCATGTGGTGAACGGCTACCTACATATTTCTTAAATCCACATGCTTCTGATCTCGCCTCATTTGCTGTCACCGAAGAACGCACTGTTAGTGATTTCTGGCAAATATTTACTCTGAGGAGTACAGGAAGAGGAGTCAAGGCAAGAGGGAATGCTTAAAGAATCAACCAAATCAAAAAGTTAAGAAAGAAAGAAGAGGAGTATAAGTCTTTCTGTGAAATATCTGTTATGAGCTGCTGTGTTTCTTCACTTTTTATCAGCCAGCTTCTTCTCATATTCCACCTTTTCACCCCTCTCCCTCTGACAGAATAACTTCTCCTCTTGTTACACTCTGCTCTCTCTCTCTCTCTCTCTCTCTCTCTCTCTCTCTCTCTCTCTCTCTCTCTCTCTTTCTCATCTCCCACACACTCATCCTCACCAGCCTTCATCTCCAATTCTTCTTTGCCTCCTCACCTTTTCTCTCACCCTTAAGCTTGTCCTCTCACAACTGTGTGCAGATTTTCTAAAAACAGTACTCTCTTTCACTACTACTTAACTGCGTCACTTCCTTCACTTCCTCGTTTCCTCTGTCCCTCTCTTGGTTCCCCTCTTGCTTCTATGCAACAGTAAAAACACACATACACACAGCCAATCGCACTTGTGGTGGGCCTCAGGCGCTGTGTGTTATGACAAACACACCTAATAGATAATAGGATGTGTCACACTCAGTCTGGCTCAATCTCACACACACACACTCACACATAGATACAGTACATACATGCCTGGACAAAGTCCTGCATCCATCAGCACTAAAACCTACATTCAAACAATGAAAAGGACATATACAAACGTGGAGCCTGCAGGAGCAAACAAGGCTAAAGCAGAGGCTAACGTTGGGTAAATATGTAATGAGTCAGGCTGAGCCGTCACAGGACTGCTATTAGCGGTGCTGGCACACGCAGGGCGAGTATAATGCCAGCTACTAAATCTCTTTTAACATGGAGACTATCACACAGAGCCCTGCAGAGACAAAGAGGAAGAAAAAAGAGGGATGAAAGAGGGCAAGAAAGCCTGCCAAATTATCTAAAGAGAGGAAAGTCAAGAGGCCACCAGTGCCAACCTGGCCCCAAATTCAAGTGTCTACTTCCCATCCATGAGAGCCAGTTGTGGAAATAGCATGAGAGTAGGAAACGAGAGCGTAGTGTGTGTGTGGTATTTAACTTCAATCTTATCATCTCCTCCTAAGCTGTCAATCAAGACAGACCTGCTATAAGTGGTCCACTGGAATCAAATGACTTGGTCAAATGTCCCTCTGAGTATTTTTATCGAATATTAAAATTCAGGATCAGTTTTCTGCGGTTTATTTCATCCGTCGTCCCTCCATCACTCACAAGCGATATCTCACATGGTTTATCGATTTTTATGAAACTGAAGGCAGAGTGATCACCGCTGAATTTTTAAGTAGCACTTTGGGAAGCCCAGAGATCTCTCACATTATTTTGTTTTCCTATTTTTACATAAGTCTAGGTATTGATACCTCTTACCTTAAGTATGTTAACATAAACATGTTGAATGCAGGTGTACAATGATTTTGTCTTCATAATAAATTCAGTTCCAGTGTCAAGTTAGCTACATTTGTATTGAGCTGAAGCTGGCAACTAGCTGGCTATCAAACACAAACAGAAGGGATCAATGTAAGCTGCCCTTAAACATAAAAAAATAATCAGATCCATGCAGACTCTAAGTGAAGGACACTTAGCCTCACTACAACAACTTATAATTGATCAAGGAAAATGCTCCAGTAGCAGTTGTAACATTGTTTTACTTGCTCATGAAAAAAATGTTGTTACTCTCTCGGGGGAAGAATTGATTGATTGATGTTTAAAAAATTGCAAAAATGGTGGAAGTTCTTATGAGAGCCTGATGTTAATTTGAAGCAGCTTTAGCGAAAAAGTGGAAAATGTGAACGGTATTCAAGTGCGAGCAGCTGATTTAAGATATAGTGTCAGGATGTGCTTCTAAAAAAGTTCGGTTTTCTATGCTTTTCAATATTCCATCATAATAGATTCACAATATAACAATATATGAATAAAGGACATTCAATAGATCTCAAGGTCAAACGTGATCACTAAAAACTCTTTATCTATGATATTCACTCTCAATCTCATTTAATTGAGTGAAATCAAGCATGGCATTCCTGTCTCAGTGAAACGTGAGTAACTGCGAGGTCAACCTGCGTTTTGAGTGTTGAGGATGAGTTGGCCCGTCTGACATGCCCGACCTGTCTGGGTTTCCAGCACGTACGCACACGTTTCTACTGATAATGCTCACATTGAGAGGTACGGAGAAGGTTGCAACCCCAATCATCCCTGCAGGCCTGAGCCAAAAAGGACATTACGATGATTTGCAATGACACACTTTTGCGCACACTAGGACGCAGATTTTGGCCCAAAGTTATACTCACACGCATGTGATATCAGTTGAAAAGACATGTGTATAGCTTCACAACGGAGGTGTGTAGCCTGGTCGTGACCCGGAATACACACACATGCCTTGGAGCACTTGCAGTCATTTTCCAACCGAATGCTCAAAGACAACCGGCTAGTGTTGGAGCTGGGGAATGATCTACCTATCAAATACACTCTGCTGACCTTCAACTCCTCTGTTACAGTCCGCCTAACTGCTCCCTTCAACACACGGCATGCATATAAATCACGCATGACTGCAGGATGAATAAAGTTGAGGAGCTCAGGGGATAGGCACTGGGGAGCTGCTATGAACGAGATTAATAAAAGGGTGTGAAATAAGTGAGATATCTGATTTCTGAGGTCGGGGGGGGAGATCTTACCTGGGAGAAGCACCTGCGGTACTCCTTCTCCGGGCCAGAGCACCTGTACACCTGAGCTCCTCTTCCTCCATCCCTGCCCGATTCCCCCCCCATGTGTGGGATGTGGGGGTGCTGCAGTGGGTAGATGTCACCTGTGGGTGCGAAGCCTGTGTGGAACTCCCTGTCTCTGTGAATGGAGCTGGAGCGATGGAGAGGGGGGGAAAAAGGTGGGGTGACGGCAGGGGAATTTGGGCGGGAGAGAGGAGGGATGGGAGGAGGAGGAGCGGTGACGGAGTGCCAGTCAAAGCGGTGGCGATTGGGAAGCAGAGATGGTGATGAAGAGCGAGAGAAGAGGTGAGGGGGTGGGACTCTTGCCCTCCTGTGCTCTGTGTTGGTTTGTGGGGGTCTGTTAACGTGGCGGTGGGGTTGACCAATTGTTGTGGTCATTGTGGGAAGTTCCTCAGCAGCAGCAAGCGCCTCCTGATGCCTAGCCGCCTGTCTATCTTCTCCATCACTCCCAGTCTCCTCTTCCTCTTTCTTGTTATTTTCTGCATCGTCTTCATTGAGTCCAGCTGTTTCAGCATCGGTGCCGTTGACAGTGTGGCGAGCCTGCCGGTTTTGGCGATGCAGAGGAAGAGAGAACGGGACCCTGCCGTACCCAAATTGACCTGGACGGATGGCGGACGATCTGCGAGTCGAAAAGAATAACAAAACAATGAAGAAGAAACAGGAAGTTTAAAGAGATGTACAGAAAGAACAGGGGGCAGTGGAAGAGATAGGGAAACATACATTTGAGATACAGTTCATGTTAGCTGTACAACATCAGAAATCCTGTATGACATTAGCCAGCAGGCAGAGCAACCCGGTGGTATGACAGAACTAATGATGTAATAACACAGCAGACACCAGTTATGGGCATAACTCCAACTCCCACCACTCAAAAACCACTCTCTCTAATGCCTAAGCAATGTCATCACTTTAACTAATGGCCCCAGAATGGATCCTGAGCATTTGCTTTAAATGGTCCTCTGAGGATTTTATTTATATCTGGAATATTATATTTTGGTATTTGTTTATATGTCAACGATCTGTAACACTTTCCAGAGATTACAGGTTTTCAACAAGGTCATTGTTACTTTTATTGCCAGCAAGGCAAATCTCACTTCCTGTGTGCTGTTGTCAGTTTCCTGGAAAAGACAAACTTAGCAAAGCACATGTGACAGCTTCTGTTCACTGGAAAATTGATTGAATCAGTGTTTTTCTATTGTCCACTGACCATTAACCTTTAAACCTTAAAACAATACTAAACAAAGTATAAGAAAAGTTTGAAAATCATTCTTGAGGCCGACTGAAACTGGAGTTAAAACACTGGATATTGGCATTTTCTCCCAGACATTTAATTATGATCACAATATATTAATATGTATGTAAGACATTTTAAAGTTGAACAATTATTATATCTGTGATCTCTCACTCACCTCCTTGAGGTTAGACCCTCCCGATTGGCAGAGACAGACCTTCTGCTCCCTACAGCCCTCGCTGCTCCGGGATTGGTCGGTCTCCTGATGGTGCGTGCTGGTTGGTTGTAGCCCTGTGATGGAGCGTGGTACGGCGATCGGTAAACTGACACATGATCTTGATTGTTTGGGTTGAATTCCGGCTGGTAAAAAGGAGGGTTTGGATTTGCCTCTCCCAGTACAGGAGCTCCTCCTCCTCCTCCTCTTCCTCCTAATAATCCTTCTCTTCCTCCTCCTCCTCCTTCTCTTCCTCCTAATCCTCCTCCTCCTCCTCCTCCTTCTCTTCCTCCTAATCCTCCTCCTCCTCCACCTCCTCCACCTCCTCCAACTCCTCTTCCTCCTCCTCCTCCTCCTCCTCCTGCTCCGTTAGTGTTCCGATACAGAGACAGTCCTGGGTTTTGATTGGTGGAGATCGACGGGGAGTGATAAGGCTGTCGTTGCCCGGGGTAATGAGGAGGGTAGTAGGGGCGCACAGGTGAGAGGACCGGACCTCCGAGGCCCCCGGGCAAATATCCTGCCCAGTTAGGTGGAGAGTGGGAGAGGGGAGGGGTGTGTTGAGGTGGAGGAGGTAAACATGTCCTGCTCCTCTGGGAGACGCCCACCCCGCAGGTCTGAGAGCAGCCAGACCACTCCTCCCAGTCAGACCACACCCCCTCCACAGGCTCCGACTCAAACACCTGTCGAGACCGTCTGCCAGCCACCTGAGAAACACACACACACACACACACACACACACACACACACACACACACACACACACACACACACACACACACACACACACACACACACACACACACACACACACACACACATACACACACACACACACACACCCACACACACACACACACACACACACACACACACACCATTTATTATTCAGACATGTCTTTTTTATTCAAAGGTTAATTATTATCAGTGTCTTGCTTTGTTCAAACAAAAGTTCAAATCGACATTAATTCAGATACTGAATAAATCATATGTTATAAAAAAATATCTTATTAAGAAGTAGGAAATAGAAAATATGTAACTATTTGCTTGCAAATGACTGAAATACAAATTTGGTTTTAGTGATGTCACTTGACCAATGACCAAAGGTTCACTGTTATATAAACATCTCTGCTGAATTGAGTAAAAAACTAAATCTGTACTCAGTCGTACATTTGTACCCTTTAAAAATGTTATCGCTGAATGAACACATGAGCCAGCCAAAATAAGTTTGGCTGGCTCAAAATAAATGTAATTTAAAGTGCTCCACAACTGACTGTAACTGAACTCTTCTGTAAAAATGTTAAACTGCAAGCCTTGGCAATATTTTAAAGAAGTACTTAACGTTGCCATTGCAAAATCTAACATTTCTGGAGGAACTTATTTCTTCACAGGAACTACTGTAAGTCCGCTGATGAGCTGAGTCTCGTGAGTTTCCTTCCTCTGAGGCCAAAATATAAATCCTCAGCCTCAGTCACCTGCCAGCAGCTTATACATTTATTGGAGCTGGTGTCATATGCATGCACTGTAGAAACGACAAAAACGGGGCTGATGTGCTTATTCATGTATTTGTATTTATATGTATCATATGTGTGAGTGCATTTACAAGGGTGCCAGGGCAGGCTTTCATCTCTCCCCATGTGGCGGGGATAAATGTTTCTGCTCTCATTTCATAACTGAATCACTGGCCTGGCAAACGTGAGAGCTGAACAAAAGTTTCCATTCAGAAAGAAACCAAAACACAAATCTGCCCTCCACTTCTCCCTCCTCTCTCTCTTTAAGTGTGTACATATTTGTGTACAAGGGCAGGAATATGCAAGTAAACATGCTGTACAAAATGTTTGTGGAGAGAGGGGGCAGGTGTAGGAGGCCACTCTTGTTTTTTGGTACACCAATATTGTTTTATCCAGATTAAAAGATCTGATGTAAACTGGCAGGAGTGTGGGAGAAAAAGGAAAGATAAAGGGGTGAGAGAGATGAGGGGGGGTGACGCAGACAGGCCTAATTACTCTGTGTGTGTGTGTCTCAATGGTGTGTGTGTGTTTCTGGGGAGGAAGTGTGGTTTGTTGTAATGAGTGACATCAAACACACAGCTGCCACATAACTGGGACCATTAATGAGCTCCGTGCAGTGACCCTGCAGCAGCAGCCGCTGACCTCTGCAGCTACTGGTTCAACTCCTGGTTCAACTCCTGTCACACTGTACCGCCTGCAGACAGCAGAGGGGCTGTGATCCTGCCCCCTCTGTTATTACATGTTTTAAAATAAATATTGTACTACTGTGGGCTCTCTCCAGCAGTGGGCCCCTTTATATGGTCTGTTTTAAATTCTGTCATAAGCCAATACTTACATGTCCATATGTACAATAAGCTCTTTTTTATGATGTAAACATTCCTTCACACCATACTGGCAGTGAAGGAGCATTTGACTTGTTTCCAATGGAAGACAAATCCACTCTTTTTTTTCTATATTAGGAAGAACTTTATTGTCCGATTTTTTTGGCTGCAACAGGGTCAACCGTTACTATCAGTGCAGCAGCAGAATTTTCTCCACTTGGGGGCAGCTCAAACTAATTGTTAACTATATTAATATATCATCACCTTATCATGAGTTTTTCTTTCACAAACCTCAGTTTTTTGTATCTTCACATGCCTACAGCCAAGCACCAACACTACCGTTCATTTGGAGTAACGATTATGGACACCTAGTTCATGTCAGTCTGTTATCCACTCTCTTTTAGCTCTGTCTTGGTCTCCACCAACTCCTGAGGGGAATATCCGGAGCTGCTAAATGCTCCACTTTTTCATAAGTTACTCACAAACAGTGTCTGCTGTTTTGTGCTGGGCGTAAAGAGAACTGAGTTTTTTCGATCAGCCCGCCGCGGCCTAACACAGCGCTGTTAGTGAACCACACAGTAAAACTGTGGTCAGACAGTTAAACAATATGAAACACTATAAAGCTCAGTAAAATCTGAAAGAGTTGAGGATTCAGATGATAATTATAAACTACTAGAAACTTATTTCACATGTTTTTAAATGGCCAATATTAATTAAAAAAATAATGCACTCAATAAACTATTTAGCAACTCAAACAGATTATCAGAAAAATGCTTCAAGCTTGTTTACTCGTGAAAAGATCTATGACCAAAATTCCAAAGTTCAGAAACTGATATGTTGATTCAGCAGTCTGAGTCAAATCAAGAGGTTTTCTTCTAAAGTAGTTTTCTCTCTCAGCTGTGAAGGGATGCTGACACAAAGGGGGAATTTTAAACTTAACACCTGCAAACTTGATCGACTAACTGATAAAGCCTTAGGTTAGCTTTGGCTGGACTTTGGCTTTTTTGCAAGAAACAAGACTATGGATTGTGTCTTCAATTTATCTAAGAGAAAGAGAGCAGCAAATTGTTAAAGCCCATGCGTCATCAGTGGTCTCCAGCCTATCTTGCCTGTATCACCCCTATCCATGGGCGTCGCAGCCATTATATGAGGGTGGGACAAGTCCCCCCCACCTTTTAAAATGATTAGTTTAGACCCCCCCACTTTTACAATGCGGAAAGTCCGTGAATCGGTCTATCCACTCGCCACTCTCTGTAGAGCGCTGTGTCAATGCTTCATTATCAAATCCATTCCACTTGCTTATTGTGAGAATGCCCAAATCAATTAAACTCCCCATGTTTTCAATGCTACTTTGTACCAAGGCAGATTCTCTGAGCCGTACACATGCTGCGTTTTTTGTGTAGCTGTGTCTTTAGTTGTAAAATTATGCGCGCCACAGTTTCCACGCTGCGAGGCTCCGGCGCTAACAGTTCACGAGCTTGCTCCACTAGCACCCGGATATAAGGCGCTGTTATTAAAGAGGTGGAGGGAGAGTCCTCTCCTGTCATACTGAGAGGCAGATAACTACAGCTCAGTGAAGTAAAGGACTCTCTGAGTGTTTAGATAGTTCACTTTAGTCTAAGTAGTGGATCTTAAACGGTTTGGTAATCATTTATGTAAAAGTATGTCCAAGGCACACCTTGGCTTTATATGATCATTATAGTTATAAAAAAATAAGATAACAACAGGTATGAAATAATTCTAACTCATACTATAGGACAGTAACACAAAAATACAGTTTAAAAGGGGAGTGATTTGTAAAATATGCATAAAGAAAAAGTAAATCTGTTTACAGTTCTGTTTCACATGCAGGGTGTTGAGAGATGTATCCATAGATTTAGTCCCTAATTTTGCTCTCAAAGTGCACCAGATTGATGCATTTAACTTCAAAATTTTAAAAAAAATCTTCCCGGGGGAGCATGCCCCCGGACCCCCCTGAGGTGAGTCCCACCACCTGCCCACACCCTCTGTCAAATTATCCCACCCACATTGAGGATGCTTCCTACTCCCATGCCCCTATCTCTCTCCCCCATTTCCAGTCTACCTCTTCACCATTCAATATATTAAAACGGACCAAAAAACACCAATAAGAAGATGATCGCTTTGCGGCAAGTTTCAGCATTTGCAGCGTCCGATAGCACTCTCAAAGAACATATGACCCAATCAGGATTTATGTCATGAAAAATTGTGATTTTTTATTTTGAATGTCCCCTTCCCCCCCATGATGAGGCTGTTGTCAGTAGATCTTACTTTAATTGAGCTAATGACTCACCTTTCTCTTGGCAGCCTTGGTCACGGAGGTCGTGACCACCACAAAGCCCCACAGCACATAGAGCCTGCAGGGATGAAAGATGGAGGGTAAAAAAGGTGACAAATGTACAGGATGTCAAACACCATAGGTTGAATAGGTTCTTTATATAGAAGACATAATTGTTCCATGACCTAAATGTCAAGTTGGTATATGCTGTGCGACCTCATAGAGACTTTCATTGTTCTCTGTCCAATGGTCATCAACTTCTTGCACATTTACTCCAAATGTACATTCAGTTTAAAATCAGAAACCTGTTGACTGAACACCCTATCATATGTTCCAGTGACCTAACTGCACTTAAGCAACTAATTATGCCACTTTCTTTCCCACTACAGGTGGCGTGAGGCCTGGCGAGGGTGAACAAAAGTTTATTTTTTCCTTCAGTGTTCACAAGCAAACATCTCAATCAATCTGGGGAAGCCTGTGAGGCGCTAACAAACTAATGGGTTTCCACACACACACACACACACACACACACACACACACACACACACACACACACACACACACACACACACACACACACACACACACACACACACACACCGTGTGTAATGAGTCACAACGTCCAAAATCATCTTAAACTGTGAGGTACTTTTTATTTGATTTCAAAGTATGTGGTTTATGGTTTGTGGTGATGTGAAATGTCTCTTTTAATTTTGAGTTAGTGGCCTTAACCTGCAAATAAACTACTTTGCATGACCAAATGTTGCAGTGCGTGTGAGAAGGTAATTTTCCTCCAAACATTGATACTTTAAAAAGTTTAAAGCCTTTCCTTATTTTAAGGTGACATATTTCACATACATTCCAGTTTTAAAGACATTTAGTGTCTGTTCATACTTGTGGTTTATCACAACAGTCTCCATAAAACACCAGAGACAAGTGCACTGGAAACAAGTGTAATACCATATATTCATTTGCCAAGAAAGCAGCCTCAACATGATAGCCTACTAATCGCCTCGCTAAGATGGACAATTCAGCGCTCACCACGAGAACCAAACCATCACCACAATCACCAGTCCGCAGGCCACATAGGCAGAGTAATTGGTCCCTTCTTCCCAGTGTGGTGCACCGCCGTGGTCTCTGGAAACTTCTCTTACCCCAGACTGCATAACTACCCCAAAAAGCACAGACAAAGGTCCTGCACAGTCCGGCACAACAGAGCCGCTCAGGCCGAAGTAACGACCCCCTACCCGGGTCCATGTTTCCCTGGCCGCTACAGTGGCACATTGTAGAATAAACTCAGAGTCGCGGGGACAAGGGGAAAGAGAGAGGGAGAAATAGATGCATCAACGGGGAAAGCTCACATAAAATCCGCCCTGAGGAGAAATAACTGTAAGCAGCCTTCGGGTAAATTCCTGTAAGCACATCGCCCAGTGCGCAACAAGAGGTCGCGCAAAAGCCAAAACCTCCTAACAAAACATATAGTAAAACTTTTTTTTTCAATTCCTCTCAACGCGCTAAAATGAGGATGGAAACCCCAGCATGTGGAGTTGTGTACAAGCGGACTGAGACGCAGCAGGTTGCATCTCTAAAAGTCAAAGTTTTACCTGAATAGTAAACCGAGCCGCATGCTCCTCCAAGAGTCTCCAGAAGTCCTCACTCCGCGACTAATTACCGCAATAGAATATCAGTCCAGGTTTAGTGATCGGTGCTGTCGGTCCGAGCAGTCCTGAAAGAAATGTGATGAAGTCCTGCGAGGGCTTCTTCAGCTTCTCTCTCTCTATGTCCCCTTCCTCCTGTCACAGTCACTCCCCGTGATTTTAGGAGTGGGAAGGGTTTTGTGTTTTTTTTTTTCTCTCTTTCAGTCCGTTCACTCGACAACTTTGTTTGAGTCCTTATTATAAACTGGTGTGACGCCTGGCAGCCAGGGGGCCAGGGGGAGAGAGAGGAGGGAGACAGGAGACACAAAATGGACAGATTACACTGTCTCTCTTTCACTCACATAGACCATACTCCCACTGCCCCTCTCTCTCTCTCTCACACACATAAACACACACACCTCTATGGTCCCTGACTAAGCTATAATAACTCTCAGAGCCGCTTTCTTAGTTGCACAATCCAGCCTAAGAATGCTACATTGTACTGGGTCACACTGATCAGTAGAAATGATCTACTCATTGTCGGAACAGCCCTGAGCTGGCAGCATCTGCAGCATGGAAGTACAAAGCTGTACGGGCTTAACATTGTGCCAAAACAGACACTAATTGTTCTGTAACAAAGTGGAAAATGAATGTTGAAAGTTGAAAAGTATTTTCCTTTTTTTATATATTCTGCATGAATGAAATATGGCTGTTGACTCAATTGCAGCATGTAGTTGCTGTGCAAAATATATTTATAATGATATAAACATGGCTGTGTTTTCTCATAACTGTTTAATCACATAAGTGCACAAAAACAGACATGCTCCGTTAGATAAGTGCACCCGAGAGACAAGCCACTTCTGAGCAGGAATGATGACTGTGTGTGTCTGTGTGTGTCTGTGTGTGTGTGTGGGCTGTGAACTCTGATGCGGTCTAAAGCAGATGTGAAAACGGTCTGACTTGTTTACAAAATATGTATTTGGTTGCAATCCATCAACCTTTCCAGCCAGTCAGGATCGTTTTCTAAAAAATAACATGTTGACCAATCACATTGGTCAACACCACAGGGGACAGTGGGGGGTAAAGAAGAGTGACATAGAGGTGGAGCGGAAAAAAAGCAGGGTTCTCCACGGGATAAAGAGCTTAACTAATTTGTAAAGAGCCTGATAATTGTTTATCTTGAGAGACTTCTGTAATGTGTTAGGATTTTATCCACTTAATGTAATTTGTTAGAAAAAACATATTGTAAAAACAGACATTGTTGCACAAAGATGTACAAATAAGGACTGGTAGTGATGAATATGGAGCTTGGCAGATTGAAATGCAGTTTATTCAAGAGTAAAAGGACTTTGTGAGCTGTGTCAGTGTAGGGAAGTGGAATGGTGATAGGAATGTCAAAAAATGTGTTAAGTGTTCATTTTGATTTGCCAACTTTGTTTTCAAACCTGTAGAAGGAAGTCAGCAGGAACAATTTTGTGTTTCTATTGCTTTCTTTAGTTGTTATAATCTTAAATATTTTACATGTGATTATAAATCTCTGTAATTTGTTTTGCAAAGAGTTTAAATGCATGTGCTTCTTTCTGGATCTGGTTTATTTTAATCAGTAATGGCTTTTAAGGCTGTGATGCATGTGCACAGTTGTATGCATGACAAATAATTCAAAAAAACGCATTATCTTCATGCAGAAAAAACCGAGAGAATAACATTGAGATGATCAGTGAAGACACCAGAGGATGAAGGAAGAAGGGAACTTACAGAAAGAAGTCCATGAGAGAGTGAGATGATATATGGGTTGCTGCGGGAAAATGAGGTTATGTGATTCTTATAAATTGTTTGCTACTGCAGAGATCACAGCCAATCTCGTCAAAATGAATATTTCCCAGCCAGCTGCCATTAAGAAAGAAAGGCAAGATGTTGGAAATATGAGAGAGGCGGGTGAGTAAAAAGGGAGGGCGGGTCCGCAGTGAGTTATGGTTGGACGCATATTAACACACCCAGGGGTTGAGACGTCCCAGGGCCAAGCTGCTGCTGCTTTTCTTGGACAGGCATCCTACAACATGGACGCAGCGATGGTGACGGAGATTAGTGACTTCAAAGCCCGCTGCGATCCCACAATTTAGGACTTAAACCACATTACAAAGCGGGCTCATGATCTGATCTGTCAAAATAAAACAAGCTAATGTTAAAGGCGTATCAGGAATGACGATGGTAGATTCCAGAAGTTAATGCACATGCATAGACACATGCACTAGACTAGGGTGTGTGTGTATTATACGTGAGATTAGTGAAATGGATATCTCTGTACTTTTAAGCAGCATGTCTATCAGTAACTACAATTAGCCAGAGGTCATTGCCATGGCCACCATTGGCCCATGACCACTTATAGCCCTCTGCTCCACTCCTACCTCCCTCTCTCTCTGGATCCCTGAGAAGCAATAACCAACGTGTTGGCTTGCCGACACGCAACACCAACCACAAAATCCTGATTACCAAAATGTCTGTATCAAGCGGTCACCACAATACACAGATGTGTGTGTGTGTGTGTGTGTGTGTGTGTGTGTGTGTGTGTGTGTGTGTGTGTGTGTGTGTGTCCATGTAGCCGCAGATCTGTTATGCGACTCGGATGACCGATCTGAGTAATTGCAGTGCAGATCAGAGTAGCCAGGCCCCATGGGAGTGATACATCACTAGAAGACTCCTTGCATGTACACACACCCTGCCTCCAGAAAACAATTTCACACCCCGGCCTCAGGCCCGGACACAGCAGGCCCGCAACCCTTTTACTGCTAAAGTTAATGAGGCCTCCAGGCTTCTGCAGACCAGCAGAGGGTCAGGGCTGCAGCCTGTGAGGACAGCAGTGGGACTCAAATAGGTCAAACAGAGGGGAAGAGCACAAGGACCTGTGTGATGTTTATAATTAACTATTTTCAGACCACTGGACCCAGTAATCCTTGCTCATGTAACATTATTCCTGTAATGATGACAGAATAACTCAATATAAAATCACTCAAGAGGAGTCAGGGCTGAAACATGCATCAACAGAGATGTATGTAATTGTCTTTGTGTAGGAGAGGGTGCAGTTTGTCCGTCGGTAAACCTCTTTGGTCCAGACTGAAATAGCTGAACAACTCTGAGATGGATTGCCATGTGATGTTGTTTAAATAAACTGTTCATGGTCTCTAAGGGATAGAGCTAACCCACTTTGGAATACCCCTTACTATTTCTCCAGTACCACCAATACAATTTAGTTTTTTAGTGATATGTCTTCGCAATTATTTTATGTTTTGTCAGGATTGGCCCACATTCAGGGAGCCCTAATGGATCCTAAGGACTTAAGTAATTCCCTGAATGTTCTTCTAACCCTACCAACATGCCAAAGCCTTCACAAATAGCTCTACTGGGAGGATAGGAAAACATTTGGACAGTTCAGATGGATATTTCTGGCCAAAACATGCTCTTTTAATCTGTATACTTCAACGGGGTACCATTTGAAACATTTACATGGCTTACTTTTTATTGTACTTACAATTGGTCTAACGTTTATAATTTCTTTCTCTCTAGAAGCAGACTTCAAACAGGAATTTGGATTACCAATGAGATGGCTTGGCGTGCAGGTCCGTACAATATATTGTTGGGACTTGGCAGGGGTGTAGGTCAGCTCCTCTGCCAGTATTTACTGACGTATATCTATAGTCATATCTACAATGCAGAGCATCAATCATGCATCAAGTAGCTGCATTCACATTGGGGTTTTGCCAACATGAAAGCAAAACAAAGAACCACGAAGGTTAAAGCACAAAGATGGATAATTTCTAAATGTAGGTTATAAAGGGTTGTTGTTTAACAGAGATTTCTTCACGCTTCTGTGTAGTCTGGTTTTGTAAATGTGGCAGCCAGGTTGGAGCACATATGAACATTGCATGAAAGTATGGTAGCACATACCTTCACAAATGTCTTCACACTCTGCCTGTGCATGTTAAAGGACTGGCAGGTGTACAAATATGTTCAAGGCTTAAGGCAGTAGCATGTTATTCAACATACAGCACATGAAGGTGACCCATAACCATTTGGACAGTGTGAAATTGAAACAGTGATGGCTGTGATGCTTCCTTACTCCTCAGAGAGTCCTGACCCAACAGTACAGACAGCCTGAGAAGCGAGAGGGAGGCTGACAGACGGCGACACAATGGAAGTGAAAAGAAAGGCAGCAGCAGAAAGGGGATGAAAGGCGAATGTGAGAGAAAGAGGTAATGGCAGATTAGACGGGAACAGAGCAAGTGTAAAGGAGAGGGGAAGAGAAAGAAGGCAGGAAGGGGGAGAGATTTGTCAGGCTCAGATGGAGTCAATATTTGCTCCATTCCACCAATCCTGTGCCAGGGTCCGGATCAAAGCAGGGCGTGTGTGCTCTGGAAAGGGCACAGAGAGCCAGAGGAGAAAAACAGTGGACATCTTTACAGTCTCGTCTGAATGTGGCTGAGAAAACCAAGAGATGCCTTTTCACTAAAAGTATTTCACTTTAAAGTTATGTGAGACTGAAAGCAAAGGCCCCTGATGGACCTCAGGTAGGAAGATCGGTAAGGGTGACAATAAAAAGAAAAGGGAAACTTAGGGATCAAAGAAGGGGATGAGTGGAAAACTCTAATGAGGAGTTACAGTCGTCAGTGGGAGAGAAGAGGACATGAGAGAGAGAGAGGTCAGCTCAGTCGGACTCCTAATTGGCTGACGAAACTGCTGAAATAACCATGTTCCAATTATTCACACAAAGAGCCATTGTTGCCCATTCATAGAAGCCACTGGGCCACATATGTACACATAACAACAACAAACAACAGGATCTATGTCTGTGTGAACAGGCATGTAAGATACAGCTTGGCACAGTGCAGCCATGTTTGGCATCGGACACGCCACCAAAAAGAGCTTTGGAAGGCTGCAGCTGGGTAATAAGTGCCTTGGTATGTTTATGGTCCAGTGCTTATAGACCACTGTGTTGTATCACAACCTGAATTTCAATGAACTGCTGCTGATGGAGAATTCCTGTCATGTACCTCACCACTTCATAGTGTGTGAAAGTTTTGTTAAACTTGAAGACTGCCAAACGGTCAGAGACTCTGGATTTAAGATATTATTTGTTTTGGAGGTCATCAATCAATGTAAAAAACTATTAACATTCTTTACGTGATGAAAAGGGCAGGAGCAAAGTTATTCTGTGTGGCTAACTCTGGCACATGGTAATGTTAATATGCATTCTCCCTTCTCAAATATTTAAACAGAACATTTAAGTCACTGTGGAAGCAACTAACTCAGCTGAAAAGTTATTTAAATCCATCCAAAGAGGGACATGAACATCTGTAACAAACGTATCAATTTCTTTGATACTTCAAAAATGTCAGTCTAGACAAAAGTGGTGTTTTGGTTGGACCAACCAACAGAATGCGAAGAGACATGCCACTTGCATGGTAAATAAGGTCTAAATGCCTTAATCCTATCCTATTCTATCAAAATGTTATTGGTTCAAAAAGACAAACTAACAAACTCTTCTGTGCCTTTTTACTTATGCACATAAACCTCGGCCAGATTAACTCGCTGTGGCAGCCCCAGGGCAAAAATGTACCGTGAGTCCCAGCCACTGTTGTGTGAAGGGGCCCGGATTTCTACACAACAGAGACCCAAGGCAGGATAATAATGCAGGACTCTGAGAGAGGCCCCTATCACTTCAGTTGATACTGTGCCTGAATAGTGCATATTCCCACACAAATTAGCATTTAATCAAGTTACCAAATGACAAATGAAACAAGGTGAATTTGGGAAGTACGGGGGCGCCTCGGCATTTGGAGCCCTGCAGCAGTGGACTGGCTTGCTTGAGTTGTAATCCAACCTCAATGGTAATACTACTCCCTAAATATTATCTGTGGTCTGAAAAGTATGTGATAGATAGACAGTCTAGAAGACTAAAAAATAAAAAAAAATAAAAAAATAACACTCAGTGTGCATACAGAAAAAATATTGTTTATAGGAATAGCTCAACATTTGGGAAACATCGTTTTTGCTTATGAGAAGATGGAAAAATGGCCTTGATGAAATTTGCAACTTTACGCTTTGGTTTTGGACGGATTATTTAAAAAGGACATATTTTTCTGTCAGCTTAAGTGGATAGAGCGAACAAGGCTAGCTGATTACAGTCTTTATGATAAGCTCATATAGGTAGAAGCTAGCTGTTGATTTAATGAACAGATATCAGAGTGGTACCAATCATCTCATCAAAATCTCACCAAAAAAGCAAATGAGCTTGTTTTCCAAACTCTTGGACATATAACTTAATTTAGGAGGCAAGATCTTCAATCTTCAATCTTCTTCAACAGATTAAGTTAGAATATCTTTAAAATAACTAACTATTTAGATTGTCTATCTGTAATCTAAACAACATACAACGTCATTCTTAATATCAAGAGGCATACACACAGTTGTTGTTCTGTCAAATGGATACACATCAGTTGGAAAAAATAATACAAATCACAGAAACAATCACAAAATACCTGCGTTTCATGATAAAGCCCTAGATAAAAAATCAAATCTGAGCCACATCTACATCAAGGACTTGGCCGTGCAGTCAGCCCCCCCTCCTAGTTTAGCCTTGTATGAACTGAACGGTCTGTCTCTCCTACCCACGGCCAGGTTTAAGTTACCGTACCCTCCACAAGCAGGAATCCTGAAAACAACCTGAGGTCAACGTCAGAGGGCAGCGTCTCCTCCTCTTTCTCTCCAAGGCCTCACATGTATCTCCACAACAAACTGAAACGGAGAAAAGGGGCGAACATTTATCCAACAGGCTCTGGATATAATACTGCTCAGTAGATATGGGAAGGGCTGCATTTCTAAATGAACACAATGAACTTTGGCTTCAACTACAGCTAGAGCATAGTTGGAAAAGATCTTTAAAGACTTTGGTTAGCAAATCATCTAATAATTATTCCATAACTAAACTAAATCACATTATTTCGATTTTCCACATGTCCAAAATGTTCTTTTCTAGCTATCAGTTTTCGTTTTTTAAGTAGTTCACTTGCATCTTGGAAGTGTCTGAGTCTGGATTCATGACAAGCCCACAGGTTTTCTGTCAGCCCATTGATTATTGAGTCTGCCTTGTTTTTTTGCGTCCTGTCAAATTTAAAACACAAGCAGCAGTGTGGGATATCAGAGCATGGGCGTCTTTCACATGGGTTGGCACAAAGTCATTCGAGCAAATTCAAAACTGATGCTTGCCTCCGGAGCCATTCCCTCTCCTCCCCCACATACAAAATGTAAGAATTTACAGTGAGTTGCAGCTGGGGTAGAAAGGCAACTGTAAATATTTGTAAATTTGAAGAGGGGTTGGTTTATTCTCCTCGCTTACTAAACAGGCATGAGAGTCAACATGACCTCTGACCCTCTCCTGAACTCATTAACTCCTCCCTCCTGAGAGCGATTCAACAGGTTGGCTAGAACAATAAACCAAATGCCTCTTTCACACAGAGACTTTCTTTCTCTGGCCTCTGTCTGCTCTCTCTTCTCTCTAGGTATCCTACTTTGATGAGAGCAGAGCATAGCAGACATACTTTGGAGCAGACGAGGGCCAGGGCGAGACTGTACACTACTGTGCTGAGTTATGAGCTATCTGTGTGTGAGACTTTCCCGGCCTGGCACAGTCACCACCAGCTCAGTGAGCATCTATTACTGCTAAATTAATCTAAAGCCAAGAGCAAGCATAGACAAAATCAAAGGCGTGAAGTGCACACGGGTGGATTAAAGCGGAGACGGTCTGACGGGCTGAGAGAGCAGCCAGTTCAAATAAGATGCAACGTACCCCAAAAAACTCCTTGTATAAACTGAGAGTTGGGACTGTGCTGAGCTGAGTTACTGGACCCTGAACAGTGAGAGGGAAGGAAAGGCGATACGGAGAGGGAGTTGGCAAGAGGGGAAGAGAGCTGAGGCTGTAAGGCCAAGCAGTGCGGGTGGGCTGAGGGTCTGTGGTCGAAGAAGAAGAAAGCATTCTGACAACTTTATTCCCCTGTTTTACATGTAAAAGAAGGAATTTAGCTTGATGGTTGCTCTGCTCTGCAAACAAACAAACGAGTTCCAACCCAGCAGTTTAGGTAGGTGTTTTTTGCTGTTGCTCTTTCAAAATGAAAAAGGCCAGACCGTGCTTCTGCTAGTAATGGCTCTGCATCTGAGATAAATCAACTGATCCACATCCTCCATAAATGAGAAGTTGTTGCTGTGCAAAGCTCAACCCAGAAAGCATCATGGAGGGAGGAATAAGTATTGCAATTGTATGTGTTTTTTTGTGTCTAAAATACATACATAAATATATTTTCCAGTACGTATCTAAATTGTGGTCAAATACTTTCATTGTAGGGTGTCTACACTGATTTTGTGTGAGCGAGAAAGAGCGAGGTGGATTTGCTCAGAGCTGGCAGGTGTTAGCGATCGGAGCAGATGAGAAATAAGCAGTAAAGATGTCAAGTGGTAGTAAATTTAGCGTATGTTTCAGTTTGTATGAATAAACACAGCAGCACATTTGAGGCTGTTGGCACGTTTACAAAGACTGCTGAACAAAGTAACATTTATAACAGATGAATGTTACTTAGATAGGTACGAGCAACAAGTGAGAAATAGCATGATCATATTGAATGCCCAATTACTTGACATAGATTAACCATAATGACTTCAGTACACGTGAGAGCAAATAATAATGGGACCACAGCAGAATATTGCAGAGGAACAGTACAAAAGAAAATTCTCAATAGACATTATCCCTTGAACTAAATGTAGCCATTGACCATACATATACTATGATTCAACGTAGTTTTGTTATACGTGTGCTATTTCCCCTGCCACACCTGTTCAACCCAGTAAATACTCCAAATGATCAATAAATATTTCCTCATGTGGTGATTTATAAGCCGCTATCCAAACAAACACACAAAGCCATTGAACCTGGATATTTGACGGAGGGGGTGTGTATTATAAGTCCACATCAGTGTGTGTGTGTGTGTGTGTGTGTGTGTGTGTGTGTGTGTGTGTGTGTGTGTGTGTGTGTGTGTGTGTGTTAAGAGGTCAGCCGAGGGTCCCGACCGCTGGGTCCCTGTCACAGTTTGGCTCTGAGCCCCCCAGACCTCCTGTTATTGTTTTCAGTGGCTTCACTTTCTAAGGTCTTGGCACTGATCACATTTCTCTCTCTCTCGCTCACACTCTCTTTCTTTCTTTCTTGCCCCTAATCTATAACACACACACACATAAAATGCATGAACACACACACGCACACACACACACAAACACACAGGGGTTATTTATAACGGGGTGGAAGGGAGAGGCAGGCCGGCCTCACAGAGCCTATTTTGGGAGGTTCAGCCTTCAATCAGTCAGGCTGACAGTTTCTCAGTGATACCAGGAGAACAATACAGAGCTGCCTGTTTATCTTCCTGTCGGGCTCTGCCTCCCGGCCTGGGTCACTGTGATCCTGCCTGCCTCCAGGAAAACTGGAATTTTAGGACAACGGTCAACTCAACATCTGTCACTTTACAAGCCTGCTGGGCTCCTAAAATGCTTCTCAATTAGGAAATGGTTTCTCTAACCTCCAGCTTAGTGGTGCAAAACACTAAAACCCAAAAAGCCCCCAAAAAATGTTGCTTAAAATGTAAAGTATTCTCTAAAACACTGATATTCATAAATGAATATGCAAACAATAAATCCGCAACTGTTTGAGGATTAAGTAATCTTCATTTGTTATTTTTAAGCACAAACATCAACTATTCCAGATTCTGAAATTTGAGGATTTAATGTCTTTCTTTGTCATTACTGATAGTATATAGAATATATTTGGGCTTTCGACTGTCTAAACACAACATTTGACCCTACTTTAAGCTTTGGGAAATAGACACGACACAGATTATTTTTCTGATTATTAAATTAGAAGAATGGACCGATATTCAATTATAAAAATAATCTCTACTCGCAGCCCTGATTGACAGCAACCAAACAACCATCCAACTCAAATGTTGCTGAATCCTGATTGGTGCACGGAAGTATGTGCCATCAATTGTTCCCGGTAAAAATACTAGAGAGAGAGAAAGGGAATACAGTAAGTTCTCATGTGAAATAACCAAAGCAGCCGAAAATAGTGTGCACATTTGAAACTCCATCACTCAAGCTTATTGAGGAAATACTTTTTCAAGGCTTTAAACTCTTAGGGAGATGGACAGATCTTTATGGTTTTCCCATGAGGACCTCACATATAACACTGAAATATATATCCATCTTTGTTTCCCAGAATGAATTTTCTGTATTGTCTTTGTATATTGTAGTAAAAAGCTGTTTTCCTTACTGCCCCCAAAGCTGCCTTCTTTTGCGGTAAACCTGTTTAAATATAACTTCCTATGAACTCTGCGACTCCTCATGTTGAATGAAGGATTGCTGTGTGATGTGATGTGTGTGTGTGTGTGATGTGTGTGTGTGTGTGTGTGTGTGTGTGTGTGTGTGTGTGTGTACACCGATAGAGGGTGAGAGCAGAGGGGATGTAAGAAGGGAGCCTGATATTGTTATCTATTAGGCAAAGATTTCAGTGTTTACCGGAGCTAATGGTGTGTGTCATCACGACGCAACTACTGTGCAATGTTGGCTGGTGGCTGAGCTGGGTTTTATCTTCTCATTTAGCACAAAGCCGACAGCAGAGTGAGAGCACAGGCTAACAACACGCAGTACTATAAATACTAACATGGTATGATATCGAGAATATACAGAATCAGAGAGAAAGACCTTAGTTTGTTTAGTCTTAAAGGGTCAATGCACCCAAATTCCCAAAACATTTTATTTTCTATCTCTTGTGGTATAAGGCCATTTTTGGTTGTGCCTGCATGCGCTAGTATTATTAAATTATTGAGTGAAACATCTCAATGGATTATTACTTAATTTGGTACAGACATTCGACTTCCCTTCAGGTTTAATTGTAACAATTTTAAACTCTCCTGATTTGTATCGCCGATCAAAACATCACTTCACTTCTTGGTTTATATCCCAATTCCTGCAGAACTAATAGCATTACGATCAGCCTAAGCTATTTTGCGTTAAGTGACAATTAGCAAATATTTGCATGCATCCACTAATGTCTTGAACTAAGATAGAACGTTTTGTTGCATGTTAGCTAGCAGCACAGTTGTGTTAGTAGAGTCTGAGCTGCTCGCATGGATGTAGATGTTCCTAGTCTTTTTACAGTGAGCACAACAAATCACAAATTAAATTCACCTCCAATAAATGAGGGTAAGAGCAGAAAGCTCAGCTAGACAAGTCAAAAACTGAGCCCTAAAACCAAAAATGTCAACATGCCTCAATAAGTAGGAATTTTTGTTTTACTGACTATCACTGTTGAGCCTCATGCCTCCTGTGATTCCAATACTTAACAGTACTAGCAGCAGCCTATGAACAAATAAGAGGATTTGGTAGCATTTCTTACGAGCTCCATTCTTCAGAGAAACAACACGGTCCAATGAATACATCTGTAGAGTTCAAAGCATGGTCATTCTTTTGTTTTAGTTTGATCTAAGCGTGTTTAGGACCTTCTTTCTATCTGAGGTGACCTGGGTATGACTTAGAGCGGAAGCTTCATCATGAACCTGCTTCACCTTTCCACACTAAATGATCTCCAGAAGAACTAAACACACAATCCACTTCACCTGTTTCACAACCAGCTTTGTTGAAGAGACTGCTTTTGTCCAGTCTGTTAGCTGACGCCTCCCTCTCTCTCTCGTGTCATTGTTGTGACTGATGTATTTTCCATTCTGCTGCCCTCTCTCAATTAAAAAGGAAAAACTTCACATTTTTCTGACCTTTACCTTAACTTGGCTGTTTCCACTAAACACAGATGAAAACACACAGCCCTGACACTGCTGCTGCTCCTTCTCCTATTTTAGTCAAATCCCCCTCCGTATCCTCCCTCTCTTTTAAAAGGTCTGCCTGGTTTTCTATTCTGACATCATGACACATACTTACATAAGTGGGAGGTATACATATTTTACGACTTTTAGTGAACAAATTGCAACTTTAGCAGAGTAATGCTGATAGAAGACTGATAGTGATCTTAAAATACATCACAGACTTGCCAGAGGAGGCCATTAATGGACCAATCAACGAGTGAGAAAGCTTTTATAAACTTTTATTACAAATGTTGGCAGCCGACTCCTCAGATAGAGCCAATGTATAACAGCAACAGCTTGAACATGTAAAACAAACATTTATTTCATCAGTGACATCTTTTTGAAAGGGTGTTTTCCTCAAAAGTCTTCTAGGTTGCTCCGGGAGTCTCGTAGCTGTGTGAGGGCTGTCAGCACGTCCTCTGTCGGCCTCCTCCCGAGCTGCTTACCGCCCCTGCTCCTCACATTCACTGTCCCACTCTCACTCTCCTTATCCCCCAACACTAGACAAAAGCACACAAATAATGTTCAGTAGTCATTATCAGTAATGGTAAGATCTGTATAGATTAGAAGGGAGCTTTAGTTAAAGATAATAGCCATAGTTTTCCTTATTTTTCTGATCTTTACCAAATATGTAGTTGTACTGGGCCAGCTGAGCAGAGCGGATCTTCTTGTTTAAGGTGGCTCCCTGATCGTCATTGAGGTCAGCCATGAAGCCAGCTTCACGGAGCTGCCGGACCACCTTAATAGAGGAGAGGCACGTCTTTAAAGATTGAATCTCTACTCACATCAACAAGTGAATTAATAATGACAGAAAGAAATAAAAGTCAGAGAGGAGGAAGTACACTGGGTACCAGAAATAAATCTTCAAAATAAACGTACCTGTTTGCTGTACGACTCACTGTTGCCCCCTACAGGAATCACCATAACCTGCGCTGGGGACAACCACAGGGGCCTGGGGAGGAGAGAGGTAATTGGTAACAGTGAAGATACACTTAAATACTTATATAATGAATATGAGCCCATGTTATTATTAACGTCTTCTCACCATCTCCCTCCAAAGTTTTCAGCCAGTATAGCGATCATCCTCTCCAGAGATCCCAGCACTGCTCTGTGGATCATCACCGGCCTGTGCAACTGTCCGTCCGTACTACAGAGGTGGTAAAGAAATACATTCAAATCAAGAAAGAAAGACGTTCATGGTAATATTAGGATTTGTAAAAAAAACAAGAAAGGTCAATCAAAAAGTAAAAGCAATAGATCATAACTTTGATGTTAAAATAAATAGGGCACCTTTTAATATGCTGGAGTAAGCAAAGTCAGACATTCCCATTTGGTTATTTAATGCATAAATAGTTTATAAAAATTACTCTATCGTATCTTTACAAATGTCAATTTAGCAATGTCTAATATCATATTTCATGATAAACACCAAAATGATATATATTGATATATATATATATCTATATATATAGATATATGGAAACTGTAAGGGAAGTGGAGCAGACTGATAAGAGGCAAAAAGAGGTCTAAGGCAGAAACAGGGAGCACGTTGGCAATGAAAAGTGATCAATTCAAATAGGACTCATCTTTCATAATTCAATTAGATCCCGATGAATATGCCATATTAACCTTGACAATTACAGGACACCACAGTAAGCATGTGGGTTCATAAAAAGAAAAAGCTAAAAATATCATGTGCAGTTTTAAATCACTACAGATGTAGGAATGTTTAAGAGGTTAAGAGCCAAATGCAGACATTTATAACCGACTCACCCGACATACTGAAGGTCAAATCTGATGGGCAGCTGGAAGTCTAACTGGATCGTGGCACACTGGTGTTGCCTGCCAATTGCATCTTTGATCAGGATGTCAATCTATAAAGAAACACGTGGGAGAGAGTTAGCATCAGGCTTCACTTCTCTACCCTAACACTGCTGGGGACAAACTGCATATTTGTGGACAGAAATGTTTACAAATGGTTTCCAAGAGAAGCTGATCCAGCTCATTGTGGCTTACACACCCTGGCTAGATGGCTGTGAGGGATGTTTGTTTGTTACATGGAGCGTGTTAGTGTGTTTCTAACCCCACCCTGACTTAACCTACCTCCACTCTCTGTCCCTCCACATGAGCTCCAGCATGCACCGTCTGTCTGAAGCTGACTTCCTCTTGACGCTTACTGACTGCTTGCACGAGTAAAAGTAAAAATGAAAATCGCCTCAAAGAAAACAAAGACCTTTCTCGAGTCCAGCTTCTTTCTATTTTCATAAAACCATAGTAGCTATAACATTTTTTTATGAACAAATGTCACACATTTCTGTTTTTATTGCAGTTGCTGCGGTTGAGGACAGTGTGAACTATAATTTAACGCTAAAAAATGTCTCCCTGCAGAAACAGGAGGAACACAAAGACGTCTGTGTTGCTCTCTAATCTGTGACGTAACACCAATAAACTCATTATAGAAGAATCCCCTGATAAAATGGGAAATGAGATTGTAAAATTGGTAAAGGAACAATGAGTAGGATTTGTCAGTTGCAGTTTGAAGACAACATTTAACATTAATTCCACCTCCCTGGTTTAACAAGGGTTTCGGTGTTGGCCAACAGGCGAAACCAATGCTAGATGCACCCTTGTTTTTGAACAAGCATATGTGTGTGTTTTTTCTGTGACGAGTCATCTATACTTTCTCTTAAAAAGTCACCTATTATGCAAAATCCACTTTTTCCTGTCTCCTCTACATAAACATGTGTACTTTTGAAACAGGCCTGAAACAGAGGGGATTATGGGATGCTGCAATGCATGATCTGTTTGGTATTTGGAGCCAAACACTTCAGAGACATGTTTTGTATATATCTGAGACCTATAATATATTGATGAAAAACAGTATAATAGGGGACCTTTAAATCACCAAAATAAAATAGATTCAGGCAGAGGGTTGCAGGGTCTCTGCAGGCAAAGACATGGCCACACACTTGTAGTGGGTCATTAGATTTGATTGAGAGGGATTATTATTGTACAAGTTTATACATTGTTTTCTAGGAAAATCACTCATTTTGTGTTTTCTTCAGAGAGTCAGATGAAAAGGTTGATACCACTCTCATGTCCGTCCATTATATATGAAGCTACAGCCAACAGCTGATTGGCTTATCATAACAAACCCAGCATGTTTTTAATATTATAAGCATTATTTACACTTGTGTGCGTCACTCAGTTTCTTTTACTGCGTGTTGCCCTTCCCACTGACCTTTGGTCCGTAGAAGGCTCCGTCTCCTGGGTTCAACTCCCATCGTTCCCCAAAGTGCTGCAGACTCCTTTCCAACTGCTGCTCACACACAAACACAGCTCAGTAAGTAAGTAGGCGTAGCAGTTCATGTAAGATTTAATGCACATTACCACCATGATGGCCTTTCTGTGTGTGGAGCTTGGAACCAATATGTTCAATTACAGTCAATTGAATCAGCTTAAACTGCTGCTGTGCCTATTTAAGGGCATCTGTGGGGATTTAAAGATATGCATCTACCCAGCAGCTCGGCACAGAGCAGATTTCTAATTGGAAAGTACCACGAGTGGAGCTCATTGTGGATATCATTACATCATGTCATTTAGTTTTAGGATGTCTTTCTGTAACTGTGATTAACTGGGTCCAGATTACAGTGCATACATATTTGAATAGCTGGGCCTGTGTGATCATGGCACAATATGGTCCAGGGAAGGTGTGTGTGTGTGTGTGTGTGTGTGTGTGTGTGTGTGTGTGTGTGTGTGTGTGTGTGTGTGTGTGTGTGTGTGTGTGTTTACCTGCTCAGCATTATCCCATTGCTCAGGCTCACCGAGACATGGTGTAGGACGTGTAGACAGGAGGCAGTGGAAGGAAAATCCAAACACTTGATACACACTCCTCACAAAGTCCAAACATGCCACAATCTCTTCTTCCAGCTGGGGGGGGGAGAAAGAGTAAAACATGTGACGACTTAGGCAACAAGAGGACATAAGAAATACAAATAATGGGACATCAACATAGGTTAGAGGAGTTTACATTTCAACAAGGCAGGATTAAGAAAAATAAATCTGCCGGTGTTTTTACTGCAAGGCCTCCATAGATTGAATCAGTATTTAAGAAATGTACAGAGCTCTGATTATCCTGTGAATAGGAACTTGGAGAATTATCAGGATCCAGGCAGCATCATGGGAACGTCACAGGGCACTATGTGGGGAATCAGGATTAGAGCCTGTTCAGCCGCAGTGATGCACATATTGAGGTGTAATGTTTAAACAGGACAAAGACCTTCATTCATACAGACCAAGGCCTCCTGGAATGTCTTGAAAGTTATTTGTACAGCCCATCTAATCACTGTAATGTGGTCCCACATGTGTCCCATTCAAAGCTACCACCACACTTACAGCACCTTAAGGGGCCCACACACCAAACTGACACCAAAGAACACGTCCCGACGGAACACGACTGTTGTGTCGCCTCACGTCTGCTGCGTCTTGGCCAACAGTCGCACTGGAACACACCGCAAAGACTTCAGCCGACGGCCAAGTAGCACGTACGAACTGCGCATGCGTGAGTGGCAATAACTCTCCTTACCAGCAGTAGTGTGTATTCGTCATTCAAAAGCGGCAACAACCGGAAGATAGACTGCGTGATAACCGAGAGAAGAAGAACAGACTGCGTGATATAAACAAACAGATAGCGTGTGCGTTCCATTTTCACTCTACAGCGAGAAGCTCATGGGGCTTTCCCGAACCTGTGTCGAGAGCTGGAGTTCAATTAAATCTCAGATTTGCCTTAATAGTTTGTTTGGGTCCCTCACTTCCGTTTTGCTTCTCTTGCACTGATTCGCTAAGCTGAACAGCCAATCAGAGGGATTTCTTTGGCCGACGGCCTGTTGAATCGGCGGCGGAAGGTGTCGGCACGGCCGAAAAGACACGATGGGGCGGGACACACCAATCTGAGTAGGGCGACAGGGCGCTCATCGACGGCCAGACATCTATCGAGGGCTGAAGTCGGCTTGGTGTGTAAGGACCTTTAAAGTTCAACCCAGAATAAAAATAACTTATTGCTTATTGCTTAGTTGGCTTGTTCTGTGTGAGTTGCAAAGTCTCAGCCTCTTTTGTAGTGGAATGAAACTAGATGGTGCTTGGCTTGTGGGGATCATACTCAACAGCTACTTCTCTTTCCAGAAATCTTGACTCGTTTTTCAAGAGAATCCGCAGACTTAGTTGTTTTCTTTCTGACAAACCACAATGTCACTAGTTTTATCATGACGCAACAATTTTATATTGATTTTCTGGAGAATCTGTATTTGCTGATTTAACTAATACCTCATTCACACCAACGCCACTCCGGTTCAAGCTCCGTGCTAGAGCTTTTCAGGTTCAGAACCGGTTCTTCGGTTTAGCTCCGGCCCTTTTCACACTGCCCAGAGTCCGACTGGTGCTGCGTCATTGCGTCATCGTTTGCGTCATGACGTAACCGTTTGCATGCCTGCTTCATAAAGCCAAACCGCGCGGAAACCCCTCACAGCTCACACCGACAACAACAATGGCCGATTGTGCTCCAGCTTCCTCTGTACCTCTTTGGAAGACCAGATTCCCAATAGGTAGCTGGTCTCTTTAGTGGACCACTGCTGCTTCTTAAGTTTCTCCATCGTTGTGTACAAACTGGATAAAACGCCAGCTTTTTGATGTTGTTCAGGAGTTGATCCCGCCCCTGCCCCTGCCTCGACGTAAGCGTGACGTATGTGGTGCTTTTGCTCTGGCCGGACAATTTTTTGGTGCTTGAAATGAACCGGATTCCGGAGCTAAGAGGCTGCTCCGCTGCGGTGTGAAGAGGAAAACCGGGTGCTTTTCAAGCTCCAACTCCGAACCGGCCCTGAATCACCGTTGGTGTGAATGAGGTATTTGTATCTATTTGAATCATTATATAATACAGAATGCAACTCAATTCAGATTTTTTAGCCAGGAAAGATTGTTCTAAAATAGAAATGCACAACATAATTGTCATGAATTCTGGAAAAATGTTGCCATCTCATACCATTATATTTGAAAGGAGGGAGATATCTCTGAATAAGATATCTTGAAAACTTGGAAACTCAGACCAAAACATTCTAGATTGATACAGTTAGACTACAGGCAAGTGGAAAAATGTGTGTTTCTTATTATTGGGTGAAACTTGCTGTGGTCTAGTAAAAAAACTGCAACAATGTATGCATATTCAGAAGGGTTATGTGTACCTGATCAGGTGTGCAGAAGATGTGAGCGTCGTCCTGGCAGAACCTTCGAACCCGAGTGAGACCCGCGAGCGCTCCGGAGAGCTCGTTACGGTGCAGTGCCCCGAAGTCGGCCCACCGCAGAGGCAGCTCCCTCCAGGAGCGCACACGCTGTTCAAACATCAGACTAAACACAAGAAGCCGAGTGAGGCTCGGTCTCTATGAAGGTGCTAAACTGGGTGTGTCTTTGTGTGAGTGTGTGTTTACCAGTGAGCAGGACAGTTCATGGGCTTCAGAGCGTAGGTCTGAGAGCCCTCGGACGTCACAGTGAACATGTGCTCGCTGTAGTGCTCCCAGTGGCCCGAGCGCTCCCATAATGCAGTGCTGTACAGGGTTGGGGTCACGACCTCGTTGAATCCTCGCCTTCGGTATTCACTCTACGAGAAGCAGGAAGGAAGGATGTGTGTGACAGTGAGTGCAGGAGGGGGGGCAGACTGTCACAACAGAGCACTAATTGAAGGCTAACAAGAGCAATATCCTGACGGCTGGTATGAACATGTTTAACCTCAGGATACCATCAACACAGCATTTATTGTTTTCTTTATGTATGTACATGTTTATGTGAGGGATGCCAACATGCACGATATTATCATTTTAACCCAAAAGGGGATACCATTTAAATTAAGACATTTTAAGCTGCATTTTTTGATTACCCAAACCATACTGAGGTCAGAGTTGAAGTTTAATATTTAAATGACGACCTGTGGGGTATTTCACTTTCGAGTCACATAAGCTGGGCTGAACAGAGTTATAACATTTAGGTTCATTTTAGGAATAGTGCTGCAGATGTGACCGAGGCTGCAGGTGAAGTTATACTGTAGAGTTTATTTGTTCAGTTATTTAAACAGACTGAGCAGAGTTTATGTTCACCTTAATGAAGTCGGTGAGGGTGTTGTAGATGTAGGCGCCTTTAGGCAGGAAAAAGCAGCTGCCTGGACTCACATCATTAAAGAAGAACAGGTCCTGGTCCTGAACAAAAACCATACACATGAATATTTATGACCATAAAACACAATTTCCTGATCTTATTTTATGAAACTGTCCTAATTTAGATTTTGTCTCACCGTCCCGATGCGTCTGTGGTCCCTCCTCCTCGCCTCCTCCCGCTCCCTCTCCCACTCCTCCTTGTCCTTCTCTCCTGGAAAGGCCACACCTAAAAGACGCATCAAACCTGAGGACTCGGTCTCATTGTTCAGGGTCACAGGCGAGAGCTGGGATGTAATCGATGTGAAGCGAGGAGGAGAAGAGGAAGAGAGAAAATCACGAGTGAACAAAGAGGCGGCAAAAGACAAAGGGGGAGTGAGGGTCTGCCAGGAGAGAAGGGCTAACCATGAGAGTGACAGCATGTCTGATAGATGGCAGTGTGTTTGTAGCGGCTGAGAACAGGAAACTGGCCTCTGACAAACACAACATCCTGCTGCAGATATTTCCTGCCCAGTGGATGCCCAGAATGAAAACTCCTCCCTCTCCCTGGATCAATACAGACAAGGGACATTCCTCCAACCCGGCATGTGTCCCACTGGGCCAAAGGAGTCCAAATTAAACACACTTTTAGAGGGTAGATGAGGTTAGGCCACCCTTTTGGATCATCATGTATAAAATATAAATTATTAAAAGTATTATTCAAACCTTAAAAATATGTATATTTATACAGATACACAGCTAAAAAAATGTAGAGCTATAATAGATTAAATATTGTTGAGCTTTCAACAATTCACAAGAGGAGATTGGATAACATGGCTAATTAAAACATATTGGGAACAGTTGTACAATAAAAATATACTATATAATTTAATATACTAAACCAAAAAAAGGCACACTGACACACTCACACACCTGTAGTGTCTTGAAGACCTTGAGGAGCCCAGTGTGTGGGAGGAGGGGGCCGTCGCAGACCGCTAGGCTGTCTCCATATCTGAATCACACAAGAAAGGATAAACATGTTTGAGTTTGGAAGAGACTGCAGGTAAATCCACATCAGGCGTGTGAGTATTAATACCTGTACACTGTGACAGTGGGGCCGCTCCTCTGCTCCTCCACGAGCTGCAGTCTCAGTTTACTGTTCTGTAGAAGTAAAAAAACACAGAACATTCATACATGTCACATATGGAGAGCAGGACAATATGAAGGGGCCTGACATCGGTAAGTAAATATAACCGGCACAGCATCAGGAGCCACTCCTACACAGTGAGTAATATCACTGATACTCATATGTTATCAAATGCAACATCAACACTCAGACAAATTGCAACAGGTACAGAGCAATTCAGCATGGCAGAACAAGGACCTGTATTTATTAATGTATGAATAATGATTCTGCTAATTCTTACATTTTACAGGTGGAACATATTAACCAACTCTACATGAAAATGTATATGCAAATTAAAATTAATGACAGCAGTCTATTACGTTTGGCCAGTTTCAGGGACATGGTTTTAGGCCCTTAGTTACGATGACAAGTTAAACTGTATGCTGTTAAAACTGTGTATTGTTATAAAATATAGAACATTGTTATTTCTGACCTGGAAGAGCTCTCGGACCTCTTCAGTGTTCAGCTCCAGTCTGGTCAGAGGAAGTTTAAGGGCTGCGGCTTGTTTACATTTCTCCTCCACATCACTCAGAGACAAGGCACTGTGTGGAGAGGACAGAGACACGAAAACATCAAAAGCAATACGTGATCAGACTTGGCGGCAATGAAAATGTTGTTTTTAAAAAAGGCTAAACAAGACCTATTGTGAATTTTGGGAATCACTACAACTATTTTGTCTGTACAAAGCTCTAGAGTTACTGGAAATATTTAGATAAACCGAGTTGGACACAATCTCACGTAGTCACCCCTGGTATCTAATTCTAAGAATAGCATTATAATAATAACATTTATGTAGCCTAATCTGTTTCATCATTTCGCTAAATATACTGGGATTAGTCAGAATAAATAGGCATGCAAAAAAGAATGAATGTTGTTTGCATGTCAATATTATGAATGAAGCCCAAGTATTAAGCAGAATTTAGGCTAAAGTGTTAAAGCACTCTAGAAATGCAAGTGGTCCACACAAAGCCAGATCTTGAGACAGATTGTGACGGCTCACCTGTTTTCCAGTAGATGGTCGCAGTAAAGCCCGAGCTCTGACGCTCCTTCTCTGCACACCTCGGCACCGAACACCGTCTGCAACACTCCGCTCAGGACGCAGGCTCCTGTCCGCCATGCTGCCTGAGAGAGGGAGGGTGGTACAGAGTAAGTGTGGAGATATAGAGCGTGTTTTAAACAGTTTCACTAACATGAAAACATCTAAATATCTTCAATTGGAATCCAGTAATTACTAAGAAGATGTTCTTCAGTGCCTCCTTTAGTAAACAAAAAAAAGTTTTTAATTACTTGTTCAAGCAATATTCGAGACGCAATCATAAATATCCAGGAGTTACACTGGCAACGGGAATGTGAAAAGAAGTCTGAGTTGTATTAGCTTATTAAAAGGCAATGTGAGAATGAAAGCACATGCAAAGTGATTACCTGTCTCCCCTCATCTGTGTCAAACCCCAGCAGCTGTAGTTCACCGTCTGCCTCTAGGGGCCGTCCAAGCTCCCACAGCTCTCCATTCACCTTACTGACCAGCGCTCCCTTCACACTGCAAAGAGATGCAAAAACAATGTTATATCACTTTAGTAAGAACAAACACAATACGACATTAGATCATTATAACATTTGATTTCTGCAAAATGTATTTACCGGGAGCTCTGAGCAATAAAGAGAGGTGTGGTGACACCGGCTGTTGCCTTTACTGTCCGGCCGTCAGCCAGTTGGATACTAAGGCGAGTTTCTGCAGCTTCAGCTCGGCTCTTATTGCCTTGCTTTTCTCGAAGGGACTCAAAGACCCGCAGTCGCTCAGATAAAGCAGAGCACACCTGTAGGGACAAAGGAAACATTTAGATCAGGATTTTAAAAAAGGTAGAAAAGATGGCATCTGTAACACTGTGAATATTATGACCTTCATTACATTTAATTACTGCTGGGTTGCTGGACTAGAACGCATTAGTTCAACCTAACTGTAATTAATAAACCAGTAACAGAGTGCAGTAATAGTTATATAAATACATGAAAAGTCTTAAACACACACATTTTATGATTTCCTTCTCATTTATGTTCACTCACTCCTTGTTTACTTCAGTTAATAGATGACAAACTGAAAAAAACAGCCATATACCAAATGATGAATTGTTATTATTATACGAGGACTACTTTACTCCTACTATATTAGGGAACCAAATGTGAGCAAGGAAGCAGACATATAGGTAAGATTGGGTTCATTTCACTTATATAACACTGTACTGTATATTAACTACATCACAAGTATGTCCAGAAACCCAGTACCAGGACATGTCCCATCAACTGAAAATCACATTAAGCCTCAAATCAACAAGGTGCATCCAAGCACAAAAAGCTCCAGACATTTGTTAAGTGACTCGCTTAACACAGTATTGTTAGAAAAAGTAATAAATTAATCAAAACAGGAATTGCCTTTTACACATCACATTAATGATGTTCTTCGCACTAACTTTATAATCCACTTCCTATTTACATTAATTGTATATGAACAGCTGACACCCACAGCCCAAATGATCGATTTGGAGGTATTCAGTAAAAATATTTTGGGTATTGGTAGATAAATGACAGTGTGTAAAGTAACAAAGTACATTTACTCAAGTACTGTACTTAAGTCAAAATGTAGGAGACTTCCTCTCTACCTGAATATTTAGCTACTTTTTACTTCTCTACTTCACAAATAAATAATGTACGTACGTTTACTCTTAATAACTTTAGTTGCTTTGCAGATTTGGATAATTAATGAGTAATGTGAAATATAAACAAGACTTGAATGAGAAGTTAGTTACACCTGGAGTTACATTCACAATCCAGTGAATCCACCCTGCAGTATACAAACTACAAAGTGATTAAAACTAGCTGCACCTTTACCAGCTTTAATAAAACATGAATGCATCAATAATTATAATTAAAACATAATATATATTATTCTGAAATGGGCGAATTTGCATGAGTACTTTTACTTTTGGTGCTTTAAGAATTGTTGATGCCAATCATTTTTGCACTTTTACTTGAGTAACAATTTGAAAATAGGACTTTTACTTGTCAGTTGTCATACACTTTCTACTTTTACTTAAGTACACGACCTGAGTACTTCTCCCACCTCTGAAATTATTACAGGTATACTTCAAGAAAGTACCAAAACATGTTAAATATACAAGTCAAAATGACATTTAAAATAGAGATGAATAAGTGTTACACAGCAGTCTCATACACTTGATCTCTGCACACTGACACTGTTAGCTAGCCTTAGCTGTCACGCGAGTTACTGTACAGTAGAAAGGACAAACTCGCGCACCTGGCTGTACCTCCTGTGCACGCGAAGTGTCGCACGAGCTGCCGAGCGACAGGCAACCAGTCTAAACAGCTGTGTCACCGCCATCCTAAACACACTCGGTCATTTCCAAATATCACACATTTCTGTCACCCTTCTCTGTGAGCGGCCATAACACCGGAAGCACAGATTAGGAAGTACGCGCTGACGTTGTGGGCGTAAACATATGACGCTGCTATGAAGCTCAGTGCGTGCGCGCACCCGGGCGTACACACCAGAGCGCGCATCCACATGACATCTGCACATACGGGAGCTCTGCAGTTGTTAGAGGGCTAATAGAGCCATGCACATGCAGATCAGGAATTTCTCACATATTTAAATATGATGAAATATAAACGAAACATTGCATTTAAAATCCGGGAGTTGGCGACAGGTGCAACATAACACAAGCTCAGCTATAACCACAGGACATCAGCTAACCAGTAATCCAGTGATCCACTTGTCACAGTATTTTCACAGAGACCTGCAGCATCATGACTGGCAGCCAGGCTGAACAGCACAGTCGATGCTCCATTACGGAGCTGCGCACTTTGCTTTAAACCCCGCCTGATAACTACAGCTGCATTAAAAGCCTGGTTAGTGCCTGATGCATTTGAGATCAATTACTAAATCGATAAGTCTTACTCAATACAGTTTATATACATCATGATAAGCCTTCCCAGCGGATAGTAGAACAACAAGAGACGCAATGTAAAAAGTTAAGAAATGTTAACTACATGCATTAATCATTCAATAGTATCTTGCAGTAAAGACTGTCAGGTGGACTGCTATAGCTAGGTTAATTATGAACTTAAATCTGACATGGGAAGATAATCAATTTTAGCGTTCAAATTTTTTGGAAGAATAAGCACAGCACAAGAGGCACTGCGGTAACAGCAGTGCATGGAGGGCTGTCATTGACCTGGAGTAAGAGCTGAAATACCACTTAACTGCCACTAAGGGGAGCTAAATCACTTCCAAGAGGTTTATGTTCCATCTTCAGTCATAAATACCAACTATTATCAATGTTAAAATACATTTAGGCCTCTAATTGTATAAAATACCGTGCATTCAGAAAGCTCTTACGTTTTTATCTGACTATCCACTGTTAACTGGCCACTTCCAGACAGTTTTACTGGAACCGATTATAGTTCAACTCTTTATGGATGTTTAAACGTGGGACCCTTCACTATTTGCTATTATTTTCACTATGTACATGAAATACACTAGACATTATACTAGTTTGTGTGTAGAGGTTTGGTGAGAGAAAACAAGCAGAGGGTGGCCTTTGTCAGATAACTCAATACAAATGAGCCGATGCATTTGTCTAATGATAAAAGTATGTCACAATAAAGCCCTAACTTGTCTGTACAATTAACCATCAGCAACTGGTTACTGTGGAATAGGGGCACAGAGGCCACCATGACGTTTTTTTCTTTAAATGTGCTGCAGCATCATGAATGCTGACATCTTAAGATTAAAACATGCTATGAAAGTGTACAGCCATTAATGAGGAGGTTAGGGCTGTTTCACTGGAAGTGGGTCATCAAACTGTTTCTGTGTCACAATGTATTAAGTGAAATCTTTAAATGGAGCCAATGTACCACAATAGTCAATATGTAAGGCTAAAGCTGAACTCAATAGTGTCACAAATTGGCCTTTCTAAAATGTGGATCTCAAACAGTACATTGTAGTGCAAATATGTTTAGCAACAATCAAAAAAAGGGTAGAGTTGAGGATTTTTGCAAAAGGAGAAAGTCAGAGCAAACAGGAAATCGCCTCCATTGTCAATTCAAATGGTGCACCAACTGCTTACAGTCAACAGTGCCACCAGAAACAAAATGAGGGGTTTTCTTTAAATTTGTGAAAAAACCAACTCAATGAAAGCACTAAAAAAAATGTTGTCTCCCGTATGGATTCCTCAATGTGCTTTGTGTAAAAAAAGCTTTAAAAAATAAATAAATAAGAAGCTGTATACAGCTATGCATATGTTAACTGTTCCAAAAATATAATGAGTGCATGTTCATCACACCAGAAAGGATTGGACACTCAAAGACCTGTGTAATAGCATCATTGATGAGAACAGCAGAAATTCAACTTAGCAAATATTCACAGACCATCATCTTCGTCACATCTTCAGTCAATTTGAAACTTAATTTGTCAAAGAGTTAACAGACTGGGGTTATTTACAGAGACAATTGAAAATGTGGAACTTGGTAGCCGCTTAGTGTGAGGGAACAATACATCTAGCTTTCTTGCTGTGCATCATGAACACACCAAACTGATTTGATATTTAGCTGTTTCGATGAGATAAAAGACAGACAGTTTACAGGTGGTAACAGACTTGTATAACATTGAATGACACATCGTACTCTGATGATCTGCCAACACTGTAGTGACAGATATGCTCTTCATGGTTACATTTTTACAATGTATCTAACTTCATGGGGTGCTCAGTGTTTCTTGATGAACTGTAAATGAGCAAAGGCGAGAACACACACTCCATGATCACACAAACACAGGACACACAAGGCTTTGAGCAGCAGTTCCCACCATGCACCTCTCACTGTGGAGGGAAACTACATCAGTGTAGAACAGAGGGAAGCATTACGGCAGTAACTCCTGTAAAAGAAGGATTACTGCCATTGTGCCCTTTCTTTTTACCCTCAGAAGTGTTGAGAGGGGCACAAGTGTTAATGAACAAAGCCATTGTGAGCACAAGATAAGCACAGGGGTTTGAGGGCAAAAGCATGAAATTAGCAAAGAAAAAAAACAGAGGAAGGGGCCATAATAACTGGAGTATTTAAATAAACCATTTTCAAAACAACCCTTATTAGCTCATATGTTTTCGCCCCCTAATGCCACCTGTGTGCGCTGTTGCAAACGGGAAATTGCTAAATCTATTAGAAAAATACAGTGCCAAAAAATAATACGTATGCACTATGAGAATGGCAGCAGCTATGTAAATATATGACAACAAATTCTCAGAAATCAGCTGAACAGCGCAACAAAATTACAACAGCGCAATTCAAGTGATAATTAGTGACCAAATAAAATACCTCCCCCCCCCCAGTTGAATTGAAACTCTGGATTTTATTCAAGTCAGTACATGATGAAGCCTGGCAAGAGTGTGTTTCAGAACTGAAAAACCTCCCCCCCACCCGCCATCCACTACCGAGGGTCTTCATGACTCAGTCTAATGTGAAGCCCGCATAGGCAGACAAGTATGTTGAAATAAAAATACATAATTATCTTCACCCTCCTCTTCTGCATGGTGGTTTCAAAAGGAGGACAGAAAGCTGCGACAGATACTGCAGAGAAATTCTTCTGAAGCTAAAGCTTAGCCGAGGCCTCAATCACAGTAAAGACGGGGTTCAAAAATGACGATCATTGTCCTCATTAACAGAAATAAGAGCTTGAAAAGAAAAAAAGCTGTGTCATCTCAGATTTTATATTTACAAGTTTAGAAATATACAGTGGGAGAGATGGGAGGGTGAAAAAGGTCGAGCAAGAGAACAATATTATTTACAGCAAGAACAAAAGCTGCAGAACCAGTCTCATCCCTTCTAATGAGAAAAACACCATGTTAGCACACACAGCACACACCCACACACTCATGAATGAAGATATTCATTTGGAAACTACTTGTAATTTTGAAGGAATAATTGGACACTTTAGGAAATATGGTTATTGGGTTTGTCAGGTGACATTATCTGGGTGTTAAATAAGATGCAGAAATTAGACAATTGCCTTAGCTTAGCATAAATATTCAAATCAGGGGCCTAACCTGTCTGAAGGTAACTAAATAATAATGTTTTGTGGCCATGGGCTGTGACTTCCTCACTTGTCTCACATATCACCCCCATTACAAATAATTTTACATTTTGAACAGATTAAACATTAAACATTGGCTTTAGAGTTGGTAAAAGATGGCTTATTGACCTTCAGGCAGATCCAGGGTAGCTGTCCCCATTTCCAGTTGTTATGCTAAGCTCTAGCTTTTAATTTACTGCGCTGATGTGAGAGTGGTATTGATCTTCTCATACAGCTTTCAGTTAGAGGCAAATAAGCCTATTTCCCAAAATGTCAAACTTAGACCCATACATCTCTCTCTCTCTCTCTCCTGCTCTCTCTCTCAGTTAACTCAACAATCACACAGGCAGGCAAGCTCCAAACAAAATAAAGTGTAATATCTGCTTGAACTATCTGTGTTTGTTTGTAAGGTTAGACAGGAGTTGGAGAAATGGATAAAAAAAAAGGAGGGAAAGATTGAAGGTTGTGACACAACACTCTATGTAACTGCTAACCTCAAAGCTGCACTGTACAGTGTAAGAAGACTGGCTGGCTACTTAGCTGAAGCATAAAGATTAAATCAGCCATTTACACACAACCTAAGGTAGATTTAATTCAAGCTAATTAACAGAGTAAAGATATCTAGGCTCATACCAGCAGGGCTAACACACACTCTGCTCTTCAGGGCAGGGCGCTTCACTTCTCATTCAGCATGTGACAGACGACCACTTCAGTATCGTGGGGGTAGGAAGGGTCTCTTCTGCGAATGGAAGGGACCACCTGTGAATGGAGGACCCTGCCGCTTGCCCCCTCGATATCCCCCACGGGGTCGGTGCTGGTTAAACTGCTGAGAGGGGGCTCGGTCTCGCTGCATAGGTCTCTGTTGGAGGTTAACTGGGAGAATCGGGGGTAAGTTAAGCAGGGGAACAGGGTTGGAGGTGTGGTTGCGGGAATGAGCTGGAGGACTGGTGGGAGGGCCAGAGGAGTGAGCAGGGTGGCGAGGGGGGTGGGAGTCGAGTGCAGGGGGATTGGGGGTGGAGGGAGAGGGTGTAGAGCATGTGGGAGAGGGGGGAGGAAGAGGTAGATTGAGCGGCTCCTTCACTCGGCCCAGCAAGGGAAGAGGAACACCTGGACGGTGCAGGAGGGGGGCATGGCGGGGGCCAAAAGGCTCTTTAACTGTACCAGGACGGGGCAGCTTGGGGGGCTCACCTAGCAACGAGGCCATGAGGGGTGGGGGGGGCATTTTGTTTCCTCTGGGCCCCATTCCGCCTCGCTCTACACCTTCAGGTCTCAGTGGGAGGGGGAGAGAAAGGGGACGGTCGATAGGGACCAACACTCCCCCTACCATGACTGCAGAGGGCACAGAATGGTGGGAAGGTGGAGGGGAAGGGCGCTGGGGTATGGGAGGCGGAGGGGGTCTGGGGATGGGTGGAGGAGGGCCGAAAAAATGGGACGGGGGAGGATGCTGGTGGAGATGGGAGGGGGGAGGAGACTGGATGTTCTCGGGGTGGTAGGGCATTTGGAAAGGAGGAGGGTGTGCGTGGGGGTGGGACGGAGGAGGGTGGAGATGTTGGTGGAGGAGGTGAGGAGGGGGAGGAGGCATGGAGGGGCTCATGTCGTCGTTTCCAATGTTAAGAGGAGGTGGGCCGTCGTGGGGGGAGGGAGACTGAGCGTCCATGTATTCCTCCTCCTCGTACCACATCGCTCCCCCTGGTCGAGCGCCGGCCCCTCCACCCCGCCGGGAGTCTCGGCCAATCAGGCGGATGCTCTCCACCGTCTTGATGCGCTCCCCGGCGTGGGGGCGGTTCGAGTAGCCGAGAGTTTGGATCGGAGCCCCTTCAGTGCAGGGGGATACTAGAGTCTCAATGCGATGGTACTGGCCCTCCTTCCCCTTCCCCCCCGGAGACTCAGGACCCTCTCGTTTCCCCCCCTCCTCCGACCCGCTGCTGGCCCTACGAGAGCCTGCTGAGTGTTTCCGTTCACCGTTTCCTCTGTTGTTTCCCGTGACCTTCAGCTGGTGTCCATCTTTCTTACCCTTCATGTCACTGCTGGGAGAAGAGGAGACCTGCTTCCTCACTGCATCGTCCTTTGATTTTGTGGCCCCCTTTTTGTCAGCTCCATACCGAGAGGAGGAGGAGGAGGAGGAGCTCAGAAAGTCTCCATTGCTGCTGCTCCCTGACGGGGTGATCACAGCGTCCCAGGGTTCACTGCGGTAGGCTGTGGGTGAGAGGGTATGACCTCCAGATGACCCTAAAGACTCTGGCACACTCCCAGGTGTGTCCATGATCTCGTCCTGGGTGGGGGTGCCAGCGGCCTCGTCTCTCACCGGGGTCCCGTCCACCCCGTCAGGACTGCCATCACCCATGGCGAGACTGAAGCCGGGGTTACCCTGCAGGAAACTGTTGATTTTTGATTCCAGGCTGGGGGGAGAGACAGAGGGAGCTGAGGTACGAGGAGGGGGCGGAGGAGGGGGAGGAGGGGGAGGAGACAGCTTCCTCTCTTTCTCCCAATCTCTGCTTCTCCCAGGTGTGTCTCTTTTGAGGCTGCTTCCTATGGTGGGTTTTGCTTTTGGGGTGGTGGGGGAGAGCAGGGTTTTAACTGCTGAGGATTCTGGGGAGGTTCGGGTGGGAGTAGCAGAGGAGTTGTTTGACACACTTTGCAGGAGAGAGGACAAACCTACAGGGGACAGAAAAAGGGTGGGGAGCCAGAGACAAAAGAGATGAAAAAAGAAAAAGTGACATATTAGTTATTGTTTATGTACATTCTTTCATTAAAAAGGGAATGTATTAGTGTGTTTCCTACATGCGTCTTACCTGGTGTGTTTGTTTTAGTCAGAGCATTGAGTATGCCTTCAGGTGTGATGTCAACTCGTGACAGGATGCTCGCCAGGCGAGGGCTCGAAGAGGTCGCTTTGGAGGCTGCTGGTTGGCCAGAAGGAGTGGTGGGGGTTCCTGGAGACGGGCGAGGTGAGGGGCTAGCTGCTGGAGACATTTTAAAGACAGAAAATAATAGGTTTAAAAAGGGAAGCGCAGAAATTCCGAGTTAAATCAAACAATAATCCAAACTAAATGTCCCTGTGCTACATACATTGTTAAAGTATTTCAACTCTATTACTACAACCAAAGGGTCCTTAATAATTTATACAATACCGCATACCCATTTATTTGTATAGTTTCAGACAGTTTGAATATGGCATTATATATTAACTTAATGTATAAGTTATTAGTTATTTCAAACTAATAGTCAAATATTAACCACCTTAAAACATGAATTATGTAGTGGTCATTGTACAATTTATATATACATTTTTTTTTTTTTTAATTACTGTACAAACCCTTTGATGCTACTGTGGAGGAACACCGATTTCAGATAGCGACAGATCTCCTCGAGGCCCAGAAAGAGCAAATACTAATTAATTTGTACTTTTTTTTGGACATGACCCCGTTACATTTCGTTGCAGGTTCTGATCAGTATAATGGCGCATTTCCACTGCAGCGCGTAGCACGGTTTAAGCGTGCCGTGCCAAACCCGGCCCGTTTTTTGTTGCTTTTCCACTAGGGGTAGTTCCGGCTAACGGGTACTTTTTCACAGTATTTCTGGCCCTCCAAAAATCGTGGTTCTTTCCAGGCCAACAACCGGGATGAATATGCTAAACTAGTGACATGAGTGGCTACAACTACAACAAAATGAACATATTTTACCGTGATTTAATTGTAAAGCACGTTTCAAAATGATGCCGAAGTAACAACATACTGATACCGGTTAGTAAAAATCATGAATTAATGCTTTGACAAGTCTGCAGACAGACGGCAGGCGAAAAACCTTTTAAAATGCGTGTTTTCTGAATGGAGATTGGCTAAGCTAACGCAGTATATGCTCCGACCGTCCACACTCACAACAACGGCCTATACAGACATAAATAAACCAGCGACTGTATTCGCCATGACACAGACAGTCTGTTGTTTAACTTTTGTCTAGTTTCTGAACAGATATGAGGAGCTGTGAGCTCTGAGTGCTAACAGCTAACGGCTGATGTTTGGTTTTGTGGTTCGCATTGAAGATGACGTCACGGCTCCACCTACAATGCGTTATTATAGTTACTGCCCCAGCTACTAAACTGTAATGGAAACGCAGCATAAAGTGAGCCTGGCCTACCAAGGCCTAACTATACCGTACTAAGCCGTGCGAGGCCTCGCAGTGGAAATGCGCCATAACACTCATCTTCACCCAGCCCTTGAACACACCTGTATTCTTCATGGCAGATGTGAGGGAGCTCAGAATGGAGCTGATCTTCCCCAGGTCCACCTTGTCCAGATTGACTCCCATTGTGGTTACTGCGGCGCTTTGAGCAGCAGCAGAGGTGGGAGTCAATGGGGTTGCCGTGGCAGCAGCAGTGGTGATGGTCTTCGGAGCCTTCGTCGGTGCGGAGGGAAGCTTTGATGGTGCATCTGACTTTGCAACAGCAGTGGACGGATTGTCCTTCTTGTCACCTGCTAGTAAATATAATCAAAAGCAGATATATTTACAAATCTGAATCAAAACATTACAACTGGGCAGCCACATATGGATCTACATCAGACACTTTTTTACGCCGCTATGGACGATCTTGCACTAATGTACATTCCCAAGGTATTGAAATGACTGTTATTTTGTATATATTGATTGTTGTGCTTTTTTAACTTAATATGTGCATATGTATAAATGTGTCTGTTGATTGTGTATATATAGGATATACATATTTGTATTTTTATATTCGGGATTGTGGGAAACGATATTTCGATCTCTATGTCCGTACACACAAACTGGAAGATTGACAATAAAGTTGACTTTGACTACATGGGAAAGACTATTATTGACCCACTGACCCTCTGCTGTGGCAGCGTCAGCCTCTTCATCAGACAGTTCCATGTCCTCCATGTCCTCCATGTCCTCCATGTCCTCCATTTCTCTGCTGTCATTGGCATGCTCTCCTTCATCCATGGCCTTGCCATCCAGCTCTGGGTCCACTTGGGCCCTGATGGACCCCAGACCCATGAAGGGGGAGTCAGAGCCGGTGGGAGAGGGGGCGTCTTCTGAGGGGGAGGGGATGGGAGAGTCCTCAGATCCAGGTAGAGTCGACTTGAGGGAATCCAGTTTCCTTTTAAGACTAGCCACACGGTTGGCAAAGGCATTGTACGCCTGGAAGATGGCGGAAAGAGAAGGGAGGAATAAAATGGGAGATATAAGAACGTTTTTTTTTAAGGAACAATTTGAGAGATCATTTCCCCAAAGGACACTAGGAACTAGGGCTGAACGATATATCGTGTCATGGCGATAACCGCGATATGCGCATGCGCGATATTCACACCGCAGGGACGTGCGGTTTTATTCATTTAAAAATAAATAAATGCTAATGCACTTTAGCACAGACTTAAAAATAAAGATACCCTTATTACTTATCGAAACTGCACATACAATATATCCGATTAAAGCTGAGACTCCACAGATTATTTAAGTATAGTATCATCACTAAGCGATTCGATCTCGCGACAGGGGAAGCAAACACAGACATCACAACACGTAGCTTTACGTAGCTTTTATGGGAGATCGTCTCACCGTAGCTGTCAATCTGATCAAAAGACGTGTTCAATGGCATTAAAACGAGAAAAAACGCGGCTGAATCGGTTGATCCATAGGTTAATAATGTATCTGTGGCTTTGAAGCAATTGTTTATAATCCATAATTCCATTTTTATGTAAAAATCGGAGCACAAAAGTTAGCTGCTAATGGTAGCCACCAGAGTGTATGCAGCATCCGGTTTTGGCTACGCGTCACTCAGCCGCAGTGACGCGTCCTTAAACCCGGAAGTAAACTTCTTTCGGTTCCTTCGTCAAAAACCAATGCAAATTCTCCATAGGATTTTGGAAAATAGCTCGAAATAAGGTCTGTGGTTGACACACATTGAAGAGAGGGATCAAGTTTTGTTCAGCTGGATAATCTCCACATGTCAACCCTACTTTTATAATTTTTTAAATCATAAATCTAGTCGCCAGAAGCAAAATGCCAACGTTATGCTATAAACGAACTACAAGCCAGTACAGCAGCAGGGCTGCTGTGGCTGCTTGCTACAAAAGGAAAACTTGCGCGGCTCTCATGTCAGGGGTACGTGAGTGACATGCAGGCTCTGCATGCACAGCAAACCACCAATCACAATCATCCTTGATCAGATCACAGCAGGCCCCGCCCCGCTAGTTTGCAGACCATCAAAACACCGGTAAAAAATGAGCGAGGCACAGGAGGACAATACCTTCATCCGGTTAAATATAGTTAAAAAAAACGCAATATATATCGCAGGGGGGGGGGGGGGAAATCGCGATGTCAGTTTTTTTCAATATCGTGCAGCCCTACTAGGAACAATGAAAGATGTCTGGGTCACCATTTTCGATAATGCATTTTCCATTAAACAGAGAAAATGTGCAATTTACCATGAATCAAGTACCTATAATGTTTTGCTGAATCACTCTTAAAGACCCTGTGAAGTGTGCACCTGTGCATGATCTGTTATGCTAATACGTATAGTAATGAGAAAAATTGTCCATTGGAACCCATATAAAAGGATGTTGGAATAGCAACAAATTTGACGAGTTTTGAATTTGCCGGGGAAATCTGCAGTCGACCTTCGCCTTCGTGGGCGTGGCTTGCGATCTACTGCGTGACGTCACGAGATGGACGCCGCCGCACTGTTTACATTCACCACCGTTCGTTTTTTCTCTTTTTCAAAGTCGAATTTCTCAACGTTTTTGAGCTAGTATTTTCCTGGAAAGTGTGTCGGAGTCGACTGGAAGTGATTGCCAATCGAGAAAACCTGACAATGGAGGTGACAGTGAAGAAAGAGGGATGAAAAACACAGGGGAAACGATGCATTGCCGCTGGCTGTAGTAATGTCAAGTCTGCCGAAGTGGCGATGTTTCTGTTCCCAAAAGATGAAGGTGAGCCTGGCTGGTGTCATTGTTTCGTAGATTCTTTGATTGATCATGATAAATAAAGGCCACTGGTCGATTCGAGAGAGAGAGAGAAAGAGAGACTGAGATAGTTACAGGGTTGTTGTTAGCATCTGGTGTTAGCTCGGAGCTAACGGAGATTAGCTGTTTCAACAATAAGGAGAGGGAGAGTGCTCTCCTGTGGGACTGAGAGAGATAACGTCAGGTCAGGGAGGTAAACTGTAGCCTAAGTTATCTCAGTGGGTTTGGTCATCTATGTAAACAAATATTTCCATCTATGTAATATTAGTTGTATAAAATAGGTTAAGAAATCCTTCCAATGTTTTTTGATTATTGAAATATATGTTTCATATGAGTGTTGAGAGCTGTATCCATAAATCTCTTAATGTTGCCCTCAAAGTGCACCAAATTGATCACTTTCCTCATCTATCCTGTCCGAAAAGCTGTCCAAATCAATCATTTCTCTCACACTAGTATCACTTTCCAAAGTCTCCGCGATGTTTACAATCGCAACTGGGTACATCTTGTGACGTCACAGCCACTATCGTCTGCAACTTCCGTTAGGCTCAGACGGCAAAATTAATAATTCATTAATTCATTAATTATGAATTATTAAAAATTATTTTAGCCATGAACAGGCACAATGATATGTAAGGAATGAAACTGCCATTTCATTTTGGTGCAAAAACATGCACTTCACTGGGTCTTTAAATTCAATCCACAGAAACAAAATCATGATTTTGGCATAGCAATCTCTCTGAAAGGGGATCGGAACACTTACATTGGCCACGATCTTAACCTCCTTGTACTGCATCTCGTAGAAAATATCTGCATTTCCCAAAGCTTCCAGCAGAGGAGGCCCCGTCGTCAGCTCTGTCTCCATGAAGCCCACAAACTCCTGCAGCTTCAGACTGCCTTCCTCAAAGTCCGTCGCGAACTTGTTCCCTCCAGCCTTGTCTGGAATAGGAAACAGTTGATGAACAAGCAAAAAGTTAAAAACAAGGTTTATACAGATTTCATATGGTTCCTCCAAGACATCGTGAGAGGAGGTGACGGTGAACGATTCTTGAATAGTGTTCAGACTTTCTCGCTTGATTGAGAGTTTCGGTAACCTCTTGAGACCGTAATATATATCAACTCATTGCCAATGCCACTTCTGCAAAAAGCATCCTTGCACCTCTATAATTTTCTATTAAAGAAAGGTTACACAAGTTTTTGTTTGTACCATCACTAAAAGGCTTTGTAAAAAATTGAAATCAGCTACTAAAATTGCAATCGTTGCATCTTAAAATCACTTTAAAAGTATGACTAAAAAAAATGGAAAAAAATAAGTCAGGCTGATTTATCTGAATTTAGGTAATCAAACTACAGAACCAGTGCAAAAAAGCTTTGTAATGACTTCTGTTGTAGGGCTGTCCCGAATACCATTTTTCGGGCTCCGGATATTCGGTAGTAATCAGCAGCGAATATTCGAATATTCGGTGCGGAGAGATTATTTATTTTTTTCGGATAAAATTAAAAAACTAATGTAAAAAAACAATTCGGTTGCTTGCAACTATTTTCCAAGCAAACTAAGTGCACGTTTTTATCATGTGTAACATTACTGTTTAAACGGCGGATAAAGCAGCTTCATCATGGCAACTTGACAACAGCTAAGCTAAGCTACTACTTACAGCATCCAGGTGACTTTTCAGAGTTGTTGTGCCACCGTGGTAGGCCAGTTTCTTATCGCATATTTGGCACATATTCTTCTTACCGTCGTCCAATTTAAAAAACGGTCCCACACAGCTGAAGCCTTTGGCATTTTGTGGGTGAAACGAGGTGAAGCGTGCCGTTTGCGTTTGTGACTGAGTGAACGCGATGTCAGGAGCACAGGCTGAGATTGTATATATTTCCGAATTTTAACAGTGCAATTCAAAAGTATAAATATAGTATAAGAATATGGAAATCCGCCTTTATTAATAGCATACATTTAGAAAAAAATAGAAAAAAAATTAAAAACCGAATATCCGAATAATGAAATTGAAACCCGAACAGTTGGCCAACGAACGAATATTCGAATATTCAGGTACAGCCCTATTCTGTTGACACATTTATTGAATAAACTGCAATAGTTACGTGGCCAGTGCTGGTGCTCAACACATCAGAATATAATATATCCCATCAGCAAATATCCTGCTCCCTCAGGATACTCCACAGACCTGTTTTAATTGAATTTACTTTCTATGGAAGAAATATTCTCACTGCTACACCTCTACTGGGTTGTGTTCAATCCTGCACTTGACCTGAAGAGGACACATCAAGTGACAAGTCTGTATGTGGTCTAATACATACAGTACAAAGGACAATGAGTGTGTGATGATGCAGAAATGGGCCCAGTGACCTCTGACCTTTCAGTCTCTTGAGAGCCTCTGTGCTGCAGACGTCCACCCTGAGAGCTGTCAGCTGGTTCTCCCTGAACTCCTCTTCTGCAACCACCTGCTTATATTTCGACAACTGATCGATGAGGGACTGCGGCTGGAAAAGAAAGAATGCAAAGAAATGATTGACAGTAATTCAAATGTTTTAGGCGGTTAAACACAACATGAAAGACAAAGTAATGCAGGACAACACTAAGGAACAAGACTCACGGTGAACTCCGCTAAGATCTTGGACTTCAGCGCAGCTTTGGTGTTGGCTGGGGCTACAGAATAAAAAGGTCAAAAACGTATTAACAAACAACCATAATTGCAACTGTTCAAAATGTTAAACTTTAGGAAGTTATTAAACTTTTGATTTTATAACATGACCACTACTGACCAGTTGCCGGGGGCGTCTCTTTTTCTTTCTCCTTTTCTTTCTGCTTCTCCTTCTTCCTTTCTTTCTCTTTTTCCTTCTGCTTCTCTCGCTCCTTTTCCTTTTTGTTTATGCCAGCCTTAAACCCGGCAATGACCTCCTTGGGATACACGCTCCTCTCCTCCCAAATCCCAAAAATCCTCTCCACTGAGTTGCGGACCTTCGGATCTCTGAAAATAATGCAAAACCGAAACACAAGACGATTTATTTTAAACACGAGAAGATTCAGCATTTCTTACTTGTAGCTTCGGACATTTGAGTTATGTTGGTCCAATACTACAGCTGAATAAAAACTGTACTCACCTGATGAACTGAGCAGCGTTGGGAAGGACCTCTGCAAAGGACGCACGAAAGACGATAGCATTCTTTCTCTTGCAGTTCTGTATCACATCGTTTGCAACGTAGAAGAGATTCAAACGATGAGGGTTGTCAGCTGAACAAACAAAAACAAACAATTAGATTCCCACGGCTTCCTAATCTTAGAAATAATTAAACATGTATAAAGTTTATTAGCATTATGTGGCTGATTCAGATATTCGGGGATAACATTTTCCTGACCAGAACCCTTTCAAGTTGATTGGTATTAATAAGCAGATTATTTGATAGCTGAAGAAGGGGTTGCAGATCCCTTTCATCATCAATTGAAGTGCCCATTATTTTTTAGATTCAGAAATTAATCGCTTGGTCTATTATAAGTTAGAAAATAGTAAAAACCAAATCCATCCTAGTTTCTCAAGGTCCAATGTGCTGTTATTAACATTCGATGTCATGTATCGTCATTCCAGAAAGCCAAAGCTTCAGGTTTCGGCCGCCCTTAGCATCGCAGATTTAAAAAATAGATTAAAAAACATCAAGTGTGTCATACAAGTAGCCAACTTCTTTAAGGAATAACTCATGATCAATTTACATTGGTATTTTATGTTTGGAGGATAAAGAACAAGTTATTGCAATACAGGAATAACCCAAATACTGTTTGTGTTCATTTAGAACAAGTAATGATGCATCACATAGCTGATTTGTAAAGTGTCCTGCTCAGTATGCATTTAAAAACTAGACCGTTAAACATGCGTTAAAGTTAATAATACAAATAACTCTGTACCAGCAAGTACATTTCAAATATATATATTTTACTCGGTATCAAGCAGGCTATAATATTAACATTGAATAATGTTAATGGTCAAAACCTTGTCACAGTGACGACTTGTGTTGTATACACACCGATACACATACATCCGTCACATGAATGAATATCATCCAATAAAATCAGCTCTTCAATGTCACTTGTGTTTCATTGAAATGCCTTCAAGTAGGACTGCACGATTTTGGGAAAGAATCTAATTGCGATTTTTCTGACAAATATTGCGATTCGATTTGCGATATTGGTTTTTAAGCGACACAACGGAAGTTTATTGTAAAATGCGGCCATATCTCCGGCTAGGAAGGACGTATCAACATGCTCCCGTCCCTAGCAACCCCGCAGCCTGAGCTATGAGTGAAAGAACTAAACTTACATCAAACTTCCGTTGGGTTGCTTTAAAGTCAAGCTTCAGTTTAAGATTCACCCTGTTATATATGTAAAACATGTGATGGAGCATTACTAACCTGACCCAAACCATCTAAGAAAGCTCCATTGGAAGCCATTTGGAAAGGTCAGGCACTTTTGGATTGGATCAATCTGTCTATCACCTCCTATCATGGGCCACTTCTGATTGGTTAACAATGGCTGGTACATGTGGAGCACAGCACTTCTGATTGGTGTGGATGACTGACACACAAGAAGAACAAAAGAAATATGTAACAACAAAAAATAGGTAAAAAAAAATTGCAGGCTTTGCGATTTGATAATGGCATCATTTAAAATCAAGATTTCGATTTAAAATCGATTAGTCGTTCAGCCCTACATTCAAGTACTCTCATAAATTAAACTAGTGTCAGTGAATAATAATAACACAGAAAAACTGAAGGCAAAAGAGTGGGCCTGTTTTTGTATGATTATTCATTCACCCAGAAACGTGTTTCTTACAGTCTTACTTTAGTATTAATATCAGTTATATGTTTCCATTTCTTAAAGAAATACAACACTGGCAAGGATACAATGATTTCCACTGCTTTTTATAGTTCTGCTATTAACGGCTTTGGAGCAACAACTATAAAAAAGGTCTAAATCTTTGTGATTAGCTTCTCATTTAGTCTAAAAGATAAATGTTATCTAGGGAAGTTAATGTAATTAAATATATCATATCAAAATATACTGAAAAAAGGCAAATATGCTCTTCAAACTAAGCACAATAATATTGTTTCCCCTCTATTTTACTGTGATATTAGTTTTAACACTAATTCGTACATTTATTTAACAAATACACATTTCTAAAAAGAGGTTTCTTTAAAATCACAAAATATCAGTAATACATGGGCTGGTTTTGATTTATTTTATTTTTTACTAAAGGAAATCCCATTAATGCCATAACTAATTCAAGGGGTTTGCATGTGCCACTTCAATATTAATGCACCTTTGAACAACATTGCAAAGTCAACACACACTCACATACAGATCCCAACACACTGCATTCATCACTTGAAAAGGGAGACAGCTCTGATAAACACGCGGTAAGATCCTCAAAACACATTCAACTCTGAAACAGTGTGTAAAAGTCACCAACTTTACAAATTACATAAAAGCCACCATGGAAAACATCCAAACAATGAAAAGTGTCTTGAGTTAGCCATGGACGGCATCAACTTTAACCTCTTAAGATTCCGACATTAAAAGTATAATTCATTACAAAAAGAGTATGTGCCAATAGTTAAAAGATTATTTTGCTGCTGAAGCAAACGTGCTGGAAAAAACCTAAAATCGTTTTTTCTCATCGTTATTAGATGAGATAAAAATGTCATGCCAAAGCCTTTTGGAGCAGAAACTTAAAGAGGTTTTGTTTTATATATATATATATATATATATAAAAAACAAAGTAAGACAGTGAGATAATATTGTGTTGTTTATTTTCTTTGATGAATAATATAATAAAAAGGTTAGTTACCTAAATATAGCTTTTGCCCAATAATGTCTAAGATGATATACAAAATTGTTTGTTTTTTTCAAATTATCCCTTTTGATAAAAAAATAATTTTTTTAGAGAATATAATAACAACTTGTATAACTATCAGTAAATGTTATACATAGGGCTGCAACTTTCAGTCATTGGAATGATTGATTATCAGTAAGCTATTTTCTAGATTAAATACCGGTAGTTTGAATTTATAAAATGTCCAAGGTCACAATTTGCCTTTAAAATGTATTTTTTTCAGTTCATAAACCCAAATTAAAAAAGGTCCCATGTCATGGCCATTTCTACTGATCATAATTCCAATGTTGAGGTAAACTAAAATAGATTTATATTGTGCAATTTTCCAAACTCACATTGGTTTCTCATACAGCATCTCTGTATAGTATGTGTATTCACTAGAGTTTTACTCGCTACAGGGTGTACTTTGAGGGTTTGTGACTCTGCAGACCGTTTACATGCAGAAAAAGCTACATAACACACAAGGGGACGGGTAATAACCGGAAAAGCATGACATGGGACCTTTAACATAATAATAGGATTGAATATAATATTTTCGTTGATCAACAAATGATTGCACCCTTAGACTGGATACATACAAGGTTGCATCTCATTATCTCCGATTAGCACAGAAAAAAAGATTTTACATTTCTAAACAATCCAATGAAATAAGCACTTCTATTTGAAAGATCTGATACCGATAATTACCATTTAGACTTGAGTTTAAAAAACACAACCTATGCTACGAAGACAATGTAAACATTATGTTTGACACACAGTGGTGCTTAAAGTGACTGCAAGCATTTCATTTATGTCACTCTCCCATACTGTACATCTGCAAACTGTGGGGTTTGTCCTTGTACGATGTGAGGCTCTAAGGACAGAGGGCGTCGTATTGTCATACTGATATTCTGTACAAACTGTGAAGTCCACTGAGACAAATGTAACATTTGTGATATTGGGCTATATAAATAAAGATTGATTGATTGATTGATTGATTGATTGATTGATTGATTGGCACAGCTTTTTATATCAAAGAAGAGCTTTTAGGTCTCTTTTTAAATGTGCACCATAACTATTCTCAAACAGTAAAATATGACATATCTTACTAAAAATTAATGCAGACTAATGTTGCTGCTGTTAAACAAAACAAATATATGAGATTAGCATAGATTGTCTTTACTCAAAATGAACCTACTTTATAGCGTTATTCTTTTAGCTCGAATGAAAACATGTCCTAGCGTACAGCCAGAAAGATTGACTCTGGGTTGGTTGGCAGCGCTCTCCCTGAGAAACAACAGCTCAGCAGAGCCGAGTAGTCATTCCCTGTGTGCCGTCAGCTTTCATCATGCTGTGCTCTGCAGGCAGCGATGTGCACTGATAAGAAAATCCACATTATGATTCGACAGGCACTGGCGGTTTAACTTGAAACTATGGATAATTTATCATTAATATCCCTAAATGTTAGGATTGAAGCCTATAAAAGATATGCAGGGTACAATAATAGAAAAAAAAATGTTCTGATGTTGTTCCTGCAGCAAACATATGCAATCAACTTCAACTTTAATACAATTAAAGTAATAATGTGCGAATTCCCACTTTAACGGTCAAAGTTTTTAGTCATTTCTGTCCTTCATCTTACACTATTTTCCAATCAACTCTTCCATTCTCAAGAATTCAGCTGTATGAACAATGGTGACTGGCATATATGGAAATGTTTCTGTAAGAGGTTATGATCAATGTCTTTGCTTCAATACATACAAAAACAACAAATCTGCATCATGAAACAAAAGCAATGCATTCCAATAAATATTTTAAAAGATCCTGCTTCAAACACAATGTGTAATAAGGTAACCAAGGTGTATAGCCTTACAGCTATGATAAATTCTCCAAATTAAATAACATTCCTACTAGAATTTATTTCCAAAATCAGATGAGAATCTTAACTTTTGAAAAACCTGCAAGTGATGACTAAATAAAAAAAAGATTCTTCGGTTTCAGTAGGTCCTAGTCTGACAATTATTAAGAGGAAAAACCAACAGACCAAGTTTTGCGACATTTAATTAGAAAATGCTTCAAATGTCTCACTATCGAGACATTATAAATAATGCTTAAATAAAGCAGATATAACCTTCAGTAAGTCCGCATTTACCAAAATCAACAGTTAGAGCGAAACATTTGTTGTTCTGGCCACAATCAGCAAAAACCAGTATCAAAATAATTCTCTAGAAAATTGTAAACTATTTTTGTGATATTATAAAACTGGTGTAAGGTTGGAAGCCATGCACATTTCTCTACACTTGCTATAAGATAACTAAATACATACTGAAATTAGAAGTAATAAGATTGTATAATAAATCCTAATCGCAACAACAAAAATACTATTCAGTACTTAAGAATACCAAAGCAACAGATACTACCTGTGATTTCACAAAACAAGCGATAAATGGATTATACTATAATCTGTTTAGAGGCACAAGCCAAATACAAGACAGCAGTTCAGTGGCTTTACAAATGTAGTACATTTAATTAACTCTTATAAAGACCCCATTTTAGACAATGGCAACTTTGGGGGCTTTCAAAATGACAGTTATTTGTCCTTATCGATTACTTTATGCACTCAAACACCAGGTCAAAATGGTGGTTAGTAAAAACCTATTCTGATAAACCTATAACTAAAAACAGTTTGATATTCCAAGTATATTCAGCAGGCAGTGGTATAACACAACAACAAAAGACTGTGTCAAAAATAGAAGAATGCACTTAAAGAAATTCCCTTTAGTAAAGTATTAGCATCAAAATAGCCTATTTAAATAAAAATTAAAAAGTGCTGTTAGTGCAGGGTTAATCTATCATGATACTTCTTAATGTACTCGTATGTTGTATTCATCTAACATTTGCAAAGTTGTTATGAACTAATGTTGAAAAAGAAATTCTATGGAGTAAAATATAAAGTATTGCCTTCCAATATTTGGTGAAAGATACAATGCCGTATTCAACCAAATCTTCAAAACTCTACCTAAGTAAAGCACTTGAGTAATTGTACGTAGTTACATTCAAACACTATCAGTAGGTAAGAAACCGATGTAACAATACGTTGGAAAAGTTTGAAAAAATATGAAATGGTACTGCTGTCAAGTGTATCACTACTTTAAATTACAACGTGACATCGTTTTTAGCTCCTGGAATCTTAGGTTAATCGTCTACTGCTTAAATGCATATTTCATTAAGAGTGCCCTTTCCCTTCACACTTTTAAAATGTTTACATAAACTATCAGCCACTTGGTCGCTTCGACAATCATGCATGTTAGACGACCATTACTGAACCTGCACACATCTTAAACTAAAACTGGTAATACAATCTAACTAAACACCTTCTAAAACATTTATCTCCAGAATCAGTCCTTTGAGATAAGCAGTGTGGTGCATGGCAATTATTCTTGAAAAAAATAGAGCATGAACCCCGGGAGGCCTAACTGTAAACAGTGCCATTAGTGAGACCATGGTTAGCATTAGCTTAGCTAACATTACTGACTATTTTTACGCCACGATTGCAGCGCATGTCTTTATTGAAAACATCGATTAGACGTTTTAAAACTGAATGCATCTATAAAGCAGTGTATTGCACTTCTCGCAAAGCTATCACCAGTAGCTGAATTTGGCAAGCTGATCACAGTCAAGGCAGAAATGCATTTGAATTAGCTTGAGTGAGCTAAGCTAGCGGATTTAGGCTCAGCTACTCACATTTCTTGAGCCACTTCATCCAGTAGCGAACGACCAGGCTGTGGTGCTTTTTGTTTTCAATGCACCAGTTTGAAAGTCCTTGTATTGACTCCATAGTGTTGGAAACTCCTTGAAACCGTCGGTCCAAAGACCCTTCCAGACCAGCGTTGGAGCTGCGGGCTCCAGCAGCCCCAGAACCAGCCGCCATCTTTCAGTCTGTCTGCTGTGGTGCTGCGCATGAAGAAGCTAACGGGAGCAGGAGGGGGAAAACAACACGCCCCCATGTTGCACTTTATTTTAAACGCATTGCTGACTGCATTTATAAATCACAATCAGACACAGGTTTATCACCAAGTAGGTTTACACATACGAGGAATTTGCCTTGGTGTATAGGCCTATGGGGCATACATCAAACAAAGTTAGTTAAAGAAGATAAACTGGAAGAAAAAAGACCAACAAAAAATAATATTCAAAAATAAATCAAAACGACTATTGTTATATGATAAAATACTAGGAATACTGAAATAAAATATGTGCAGCATTACTGCTACGAAAAATGGAGAGCTTTGCAGACATTAAAAGAGCTTGCTTTGCATGTACACATTATTCAGAAGGTTGACAGTTCTTAAAAGAAATAAACAAAAACGAGATGTAGTTCGCAGTGTGCATTAATACAATGCATAGTGTATATGGGGTGGCTGAGGATAGGTGGCAGTGGGCTTTGTTAATGAGGTATGTACCGACTATAACTTGATAATTATAAAACTTAAATATGATTGGCTTGATTCAAACTAGCGGAAAGAAGAGGCAGGAGTCGGTTGAACGTTGTTTATTCAAGGCTGTGACTGTAACGTTAGAGAAAAGAAGCTACAGGTGAGTTAAATATTTGTTTGTTTCTCAAAAACATTAAAAAAAAGTAGGGATTTATTAACTTTACATTCTGTGAAATGTACCTGTAATGACTCAATAGGTTGTACTTGTATGACAATGTAGTTACATTACCCATGACTCCTTCCAGGTTTAACATCTAGTTGCATTGGTTTACTCTACATGTGTTATTGCAATAGCAGTATTGTAATTCATTAATGGAGAGGTTTGTAGTAAATGCTTTGACTGAAATAAGGAATATTTTCAGGGGGACTTCATCACAAAAGTCAAAACATAATCTGACAACATTGCTCATCATCACAAAAAAGCCTTGGGTAAGTGATTTCATCACACAGTGCAATCTGTCAGATTGTGCAATCTGTCAGATTGTATTCAATAACAGACATCACAATAGCTGACAGAATAGCCTACCAACAAAGAGATGAACACCGACGCAGGCATAAACACACTCACTCATCTGTCACACATTCTTGCAGACACATCCACACAGGTTTATTGTTCCGCCTTTTGCTATGTTCACGTCTCTTGATTAAGTCTGTATGTCCTCATTTGAAGGCAGCCGGTCAGCAGTGAGGGCTGACCGGCTGTGAGGCCGGGGGTCCGGGGACTTGTAGAAGGTTCAGGTTCAGTTATGGAGGTTTCAGTCGTCTGTGCCGTCCAACACACTCTGGCTGAGAGCGAGATCCCAGTACTGTTCTGTGCCGTGTTTCTTGAAGTGTTCTCTGGCCATGTTCTCTGTCGGGCACTGCTTGAACTTCATCTCCCCCTTAAAGTTGCGCTCTTTAGCTGTGCCCTGGAGATCCAAGATGAACCATTAGAATTTAATACAATCAAAAAAAGATCTATATTTAAGTTGTATAAGATTTTGTGAACACTTACTTCCCAAATCAACCAGCACTTGTTGTTTCTTTTTGCATCATCATCACCATCAAGTCCTAATGGAGAAACAGTTGTAAAGAGTTTAGTTTTCCTTTAAAAAATAACAAAGGCACAACAACTAGCACACAACATTAAGTCAAGCTACTCTTACCTTCTCTTTTACTGTTGTGCTCCACCCATTTGATTCTGTGCATCATCAGCCTCTTGAACTTTTTCTGGGATTTAGGGCCTTAAGAGGAGAGAGAAACATTTGTTTAGTATAGATCCTTGCGAAATCCAATGATAACTTCAATACGCTTCCTAATGAAATTGAAAATACTTCTGATGAACTGATTATTCACTCAAATGTCGTGAATCCTAAGAATTGTATTTAAGTCAAAATAATCATATGCTTTTTTTCAAATCTTCCAACTCTTCTTTCATGTCTCTAGGGGTAAGAGAGAAATGCAAACCAAATGCAAGACTAAACAATAAAAAGCTTTGGGACAATTATAAACAGAAAAATAAAAACATTCCAACATTTTAATGGATAAATACGGCGTAAAATCTGATGAAAAAGACAACCTTACTTGTGAAAAATTAGATTTTTTAAAGAGGGCTATTTATTTATTTGCATTGACAGGTCTGAGTTGCCTCACCTCCTTCCACCACGACCAGATTGACATCTCTGTGCAGAACCACTGTCCCTGTCAGGTACAGCTGGTTGGCGTTGGCCTCCACTTTAAACTTCTTGGCAGGATTTTGCAGATAACGGATCCTGTACAGGGAAGGCAATACATCTGAATTAGACAAACTTCTATTCTGCAACACAAATCGCACAATGTACTAAAAACAGTATTTGGTCTGTTGCTGCTGATGCGCACCTGTACACTGCAATGTGAACACCGTCAGTGAGGTCTTCTTTTAACCTCTTGACCGTCTTCTCTTTCCTCTGCTCTGATGTGAGCTTTCGGGCTGCGTTGGCATCCTCGTGAGCCCTGCAAAGAGGAGGAAAATATTCGAAAACCTCCAAGAAAAGCTACTGTTTTGATCACACAATGTTACAATGGATTCTTGGGGAAATGAGGAGAGAGTGAAGCTGTGTGGAGGTAAACATATCAACTCACTTCTGTCTCTTGGCCATCTGCGCTCTGACGTGGGCTTCAACCTTTGTTGGATCCTGGACTGCCTCCATCCCCAGCACTCTCATCAGGTTGGAGATGCGCACTAGTGAAATAAAGGAAAACATCAGTTACATTCTGGAGAGTATTAATTATCAAACCTTTTTTATAACAGTAATCTGTGTGTGGGTACCTTTCGGTTCTGGTGGAGGCATCAGCCCCAGACGAACCTTCTCTTGAACTTCTTTTTGTCCCTCCCTTCGTGTCTGTCTTCTCAGTTTCTTCTGTTCTTTCTTTGTGAGGTAAACTCCCAACGTTACCGACTTATCTGTATCAACTGAGGGACAAAACGTTTTTTAAAGACATTTATATATTCTAACAATTGAAATAAATACTTAGTTTAAAGGAGTTGTATTTGCTTCCAGTCAGTGTAAAGGTGTATAATGTTCAATCAAATATTAGAGACTCAAAAATGTATCACACACACACACAAACAAACACACTACTGAGCGACATCAATTGTATACTTTTTTACATTTTTTTGTATGTAGTCTGAAACTAGAGATGTCCCGATCCGAACACGTGATCGGGGATCGGAGCCGATCACGTGATTTTCAAAAGATCGGAATCGGGAGAAAAAAATCGGGGATCGGGATTTCTTTTTTTTTTTTTTAATACCTTCTTTTTTTTTTTTTATTGTTAGAAAACAAAAATGCCCATGTTCAAGTCTTAAAGTCATCCTGAGGCCTTAGTTTTGGTTTCAAATGACACAACATCATGTATGTGTTGCTTCTTTGTGGCTTGTTTTCATAGACCTGGTTGCTTATTTCACTCAAATCTGGCAACAGAGTGGGCAGGGCGCAGTGTCTAATTGTAGCAGTAAGCTAACGAGTACTGATAAGCTTTATTTTGTTTTGATCCAATGCTGCACAACTGAACTGATCCAATGCTGCTGTGAAAGAAAGAAGCTATATCCATGTTGGATAGAATATCCAATTTAAATAAAAAAATAACCTTAAGAGACTTGAATGCTTTTTTTTTTTTTTCTTCTTAATGCATTGCATAAAGATCGGATGGGGAAAAATCGGTATCGGCTAATTGTCAAAATCAAATGATCGGAATCGGATCGGGAGCATAAAAGGTGATCGGGACATCCCTATCTGAAACCATTTGTTATCGCTTAGAGCAGTGGTTCTCAACTAGTCAGGCCACGGGACCCACTTTTTCCTTTGTCAATAAATCACGACCCGACATTTTTAACCACTCAAATCTATTCAACAAAAAATCGTGATGTAATTTATACGCTTTTCAGCATACAATGTTAATTAAAGTGAAGTACAGTGCATATATCCCTCATATCCCTTCACAGAACTAAAGTATGCTTTAAAAAAAGGTTTAACGAGATGATGGAATCAAAACTGAACTGTATAACACAAAAAAGGCACACATGCTGAAAACCCATCCCCAGAAGGGGGTCTGGGGTCTATTCTCCCCCAGGAGGTTTTTAGAAATACTAACATATAAACTAGGCATTCTGGTACACTCTGAGAAGAAAATAAATAAATCTATTACTACCCGACATATTAATAATATGTTATGCCATTGTTTGTTTTTCACTTTGTTCTGACGGCTGAAACCTACTGCTCCACACAGAGAGAAGAGTCTGTGTGAATTACTTTAAATTGTGGGTAAGGGTAGATAGCTCCCATTGTTCTGTGACCTGTAAATCATCGAACCGGGGGTCATATCTCATTATGTGTTCATTTTTATCTGAAGTTGTACCCATGGATGTATAAAGAATAGTTCTACCGCAAAGTTATTCTCCGTGGGGACTTAAGGCAACAATCTTGATTCTGATTGGCCAGAAGACTCAAAAAAACATAAAAACCGTTGATGGTCTCCGGTACTTCCAGTCCAACGCCTACTGCATGAACAGCGTAAGAAAATTGGGCCTTCAAAATAAAAGTTTGACTTTTTTCCACAAACAAAAAAGTTATTTATTTTTCTTCACTCACATCTGCGACCCACTCGAAACGGGTCCTCGACCCACCAGTTGAGAACCACTGGCTTAGAGTGAACTACCACCCCATGATGGGACAGCATTGGTTGATAGCACATTCAACTGCCTTATTTTCACCTTTCATACACTCACCTGGAGAGTTAATTTGGGCAGGATGCTCTACAAGATTGGTCACACCGAAGAGCTCCATCTCTTCAAATGCTGTGTCGGATGATCTTAATAAGATAAGGGGGGAAATCATGTCAGTTAACTGCAGTAGATTGAAGGTACAACTTGAATGAGAAAACACAGCAGTAACATTTAACCTTACAAACTGACAAGTTCTTAGGATAGCTGCAGTTTCTTACATGTCTATGTTGTTGGGCGTGATGTAGGAGTCCCACCACTCGATGTTGGGCACCTCTCCGATTCCCATGTCTTTCCTGGGGGCGATTAGTGCCAGCTTGGTGGATGCCTGGATTCCTGTCTTCTTTGCTGCCTGGGCAATCTCATTCTGCAACCTTTCCAACTGGGCCTGGTGAGGTCAGTGCAAAGAGGGACAAACATTTTTTATTTTTTTTTAATTGTATGTCCTTTACAAAAAAAAACAAGAACACGGCTGATATGCGAGTGTTTTGGAGTTAAGACCGACCTTAGTTCTTATTCTCTGAGCAATCTTCTCGAAGCGCCCCTGGTCATGGAATTTGAAGCCCCTTCGAGCACGAATAGCTGGTGTAATATTGACACGCTGGTCGAAATAGGACGTTGACTCCAAATCCTCCCCAGGCTTCTCCTTCAGCTGCTGACGGAACTGCTCCCTCTTTACAGCTCGAATGTTTGCTACACAGCAGAGGAAAATGCATTGAAGAACATGAAATCAAGAAATAAAGATTGTGTGTGTGCACAGGTATTAGACAAGGTTGAACTTACCTTTCAAAGTAGGCATGCGGTGTGTGAGTTCAATCTCTTTGCCACTAGCATCCACAGTTCTTCCCAGGTCGTCAAGAATAAGAGGTGTTGGCTTGTTTATCTCCTTGATTTCTACTTTTCTATAAAAGAGACAAACAGAGAAAGCAGTCTATTTTAAAGTGTCACATTAACAAATGTTTTTTATTTTCAAAGTAGAGTTTAAAAACCCAAATACTGTCCCATTACTCACGGTGGGGCAATTCCCATGGCATGAAGATTAGCTAGTGCCACCATGTTGTGAGGGCCAGTGTTACCCAGGGCCCCGAGGATGCCAGGTTTCATGGCCAACTGGGACTGGATGCGGGCCTGGAGCTCGGCAGCCTTGCGGGCCTTCTCGATGGCGTCATTCATGAAGCTGGCAGCCTGGGAGGGGGCGATGGACGAGCCCCCGCCTCCAGCTGCAGAAGCAGAGTTGCCGAGAAGCCGAGAGACTGGAGGGATTTCCATCTGCTACAATGGTGTGACAAGAGAAAACCACTCAAATCAATGAGAAATCACAAACATTGTCGGAAATTACTGATACTTGTTTTTAAGTCTTCAAGTAAACAAGGAACATTTTATTTACATGTGCAGCTGGGACTGGAGAGGTAAAGCTCAGCTGTTTCTTCCTCTCCTCAATCTGTTTTGTGGCTGCTTCCATCATCTGTTTAATCTAACAGTACAGAGAAGAGGTTAGTAGATTAAAAAATAATTCAAATTGAATAAAAACAACTTGTTCAGGTATAATCCTAACAGTCATAAGAAGATAATCTTATACCTGCATCTTGGTGAGCATGCCCGGGCTCTCGGCTGGAGGTGCAGGAATGACCTCGGGCTCCTCCACCTCCTCGAAGCGGGGGACGCGTTTCCTCTTTGGGGCTGGCACATCTACTATCTCTGGAGTTTCTCGCACTGCAACCGGCTCAGATTCATCACCAAATACATCCTGAGACCAACCAGCCAAATGAGAAACAACAACGTCATCATTAAACCACATTGTTGATACACTATGTCTACTTATATGATTAAATATATATTTATCAAATATGATTATGTTTTTGTCAATAATCTCCACACAGAGTTTTGAGAGGAATCAAACTATGCATGTGTACAGACATTCTCACTTTCATAACAGCTCATATAAATCACGTGGTGACTGTCATTTTTCTATTTCTATGAATCCAATTTTGTATTTTGGGATTATGCAGATTTAGCAAATTCAAGGGAAATGTATTGCTTACCTTGAGGTCTCTCTTGCGGTGTTTTTCTCCTGATCCTTTGTGGCCCCGTGCACTGCGGCTTTCCTCCAAAGCTTCAAAAAGACGCTCCACAAACCCTCCGGCCGAGTCATCAAGGAAGGGGCGCAGCTGGTCTGAGGTGAGAATGAGAGTCAACAAATGTGCACAAATGTAGGAGTCCTGAGATCATTGTCTCAATTATTTGTAACCTTTGTAGTTAAGTGTAAAAGGAAACAAGTCATAATTCTATATTGATTACATCTTCAAGTATCTGGATAAAACACATTAGTTATGAAAAAGGTCAATACAGTTACCTATAGTCTTTCGTTTGTCGAGTCCCTTTCCAACACAGTGCAAAGCAGCAGTAACCACTGTGGGCTCTGAGAAACCAAGCACCTTCTTCACAGTCCGCTCCACCCATGGCCTCAGCTCCTCCACCTCCCGCTTGGGAAGAGACATCTTCCAATCCTACAAAACATTGCAACATTTATGATATATAACAATTGTTTGTTAATGCTGATCAACAAAATAATCAGCCTATTTCTCCGTGAACTCTAACCCTCTTTGAGTATTAATAGAGTCCTTAACAGGGCTACATAATAATAAAAACAGCAACATGTGTCTACTCCAAGAGTCCTGATCGGTATACATTTAATATGACGCATCAAGGAGATCTTTCAAACGATTTATGGTTGTCAGGAATGTAATTTTGACTGTTCAACACTAGTTACAGTTTACAGCTTACCGCTGTAGACTATGCTATAATAAAATGTGCATGCAAGACAGCTTTCTTGAATTTTGACATTTAAATCTCCACAGTGGTTGAACAGTGTTTTGCCATTCAAACTGGAGTTAAAACATCTCCCTTCGTTCTTTTGCAGTGTAAAATATAGCCTTAACCAATCATAAACAATGTAGGTATATCAGAACACGCATGCCCTGGACACCATACATCCGCTCTCACTCATCCACTTACAAACATCCAATCCAATAATGATATGAATGTATACACACAAACAGTCTAAAGCATGCAGTAGTTTGTGAGTCGACTGGCTGAAAATGTGCAAACATGAGCAACACAATCAACATAAATCAATCACAACCGCCACAACTTCTCGGCTAACGTTAAATGCTAATTCATGTTAGCATAGTGCTGTCTGCGAACCACTAACAATCAGCAAATAACTGCTAAATAAAGAGTTACAAACCTTTTGAGTTTGCCTTTATCCTCTATCGGGTTTACGTTGTATACTTTAAATAGAAACAAGCAGGTTTCGGTAGCGTAAATAACTCAAAAATGCTTAAGTTTTCTGTAAAAGTTTCTGTTTGGTCGCGCCGTTCACACGACGTTACTGTTTCAAGACCCGGAACCGGAAATGGAGAATGTTATTTCTTCGTGACCATTTCTGCGTAGTCTTCTCGGTCAAATGTTCGTCGTTTCCACCTAGCTGCACATGGAGGAAAGTATCAAGGTAGGAATGTGGTGAAAAATCAGTGTTTAGTAAAGTCATCTATCTTTTAAAAGTTTAATTTACCCAAAATAGTTACATGTTTGTATTAGTAGGATTGACAGAGATCTTCATCCATTCATTTGTCAAATACAACCAGGTTGAAATGTCCCATATGGCAAGTTCGAGTCCCACTACAGTCAGCATGTCGTTTTGTCCCTGGGCAAGACACTTCACCCCAAATTGCTCCTGTGGGAATTGTCCACAGTACTGATTGTATTATGTATGTAAGTCGCTTTGGATAAAAGCGTCTAACAAATGACATGTAATGTAATGTGAGTTGGCTAGCTAGCAAGTTAACTATAGGGAAAGGGGAAACTAGAATCAGCTCATAAGTTTGTTTTAAACCACAAACCATAGTTAACTTCTACCACTTTAGCTGGTAACTATATCCGCAACACATGTAGCCTACACACCTTTAGAATTACAAAAAAAAACTCAGTACTTACTATAACTCAAAGTTAATATTTGTATGATATTTTAGTATAATTAATCATTTGTAATAACTATTATTGGTTGCAACTATTAACCAGGTCTAATTATAATTGTAATGCAAAGGTTGTCAGAGTTGTAATTTGGTTTGTTTCACAAAGTTGATTAAATGCATTTAATAGCCTATTAACTGGAAAATACAGGATAAACTAAAGCAAACAGTCCACAATATGGGTTTGAGTAGGCTACTCCACATTTCCAACTGCCTCCACTAAGGTTATGATTCGAGTCTTTGTTTACAATCAAATAAAACATATCCATAATCTCCTTTTTATCAGTCCAATATAGTGAAACATTACGTAGCTGTAGCCAAATTAAACACAGACTAGTCATTGAAAAACCCTTTTAAAAACATTATCCCACTATCAGGTGATCTCTGTTTTTCTTACTCTGTAGGCCCACCCCCTTTTTTTTCTATCTTTGCATGATGTAGGTCAACTGAGTGCATTGATAGTAGTTTGAGCACTACTGCAGTACGCCTGAGGCTACACCAGCCTCTGTGAATAACTAGTTTGAGCTTTTACTCAGTTTGAAGAGGTCAGCCAATTTCGTACATGAGATCATATATGGTGGCCCAAAAGAAACCCTACTTAAGTTTCAAAGAAAACTAGGAGGACATTTGTGAAACTCTTTTTCTCAATGCTGAAATATGAGCTTTCTACCACCACAGGCCCCTCTGTGTATAGAAACACAACTTTGGACCCAGTTAACTCTGTGACCTTTCAGCTGTGTGTGCCAACAAAAACCTAAATAGGGAATCAGACTTTATGGTCAAAGAAGATAGGAGGTCAATAGAGAGGAGATTCATCAACGATTATTTTGATCATTGATGAAGTGTATCTTTTTAAGCTAAACTGATTAAAACGTCTCAAATGTGACTAATTGCTACTTTTCTTTATTACTATGACCATTAATTTGTGGGGGGCTTTGAATTGTTGGTTCTACCCAAGTCGAGTAATTGGTGGTAATACTTAATAATGTGAGTAATAAGTTAATTGTCTTCAGATTGAATTTTATCTTGCATGCAATTTACAATGATGTTAAATTTAGAATTACAGCAAATCTTTATGTATTAAAAACCAGAACCAATATTGATCAATATCAAATTGATTATAATTTCAGCACTCTTTGAGACAGCAATTGCAACCCTAGTATATAGAGCTTGTCTTTCAATTGGGAAATGCTCGTTCCAATTATGAGCTTAATTTTTGTAAAACAACAAGAACCTATAGTTAATCCTTAATCTGGTTGTGATCAAACAGTCAGCGGGCCAGTAAACAACGCCTTTACTCACATTTACACACTGAGCTACTGTCTGCCCCTCTCTCTCCAGCCAACTGTATTATGTAACAACACCTCAGCCCATATTATAACAATGCCACAGATATTTCTATATAAGTACACAAAGCAACAACAACACACACACACACACACACACACACACACACACACACACACACACACACACACACACACACACACACACACACACACACACACACACACACACACACACAGGCAGTGCTATCCATTTGTTTGTGCAACTGAAGTGTTACAGTATCATGTGGAGATAGCTGTGTGAATGAATCTATTATAATTTTAATATATTCATATATTACTGGAATGCCATTTAGCCTGCATTTTTTTCGAGTCCCATATGGCCACATTGTCCCTTTTTTATATGGTGAACAATTTAATCCTAAATGTGCAAAATCAACATGGTATGTCAGTTGGATGTTCATTATTGCCACACTATGAATATTACACAAGTGCATATTTTAAGTAAGATATTCCTTCTGTTTCATCAGACAGGTTTTTGAATCATCAAATGTTGTTATGGTATATTTCATCATGCTGACCCAGTTTTATTTTATTATATCTGACAAGGTCTGTAAATCATCTTGGAAGGTATAATCTCAGGGGAATCAGCTGTCTTTACTTCACACATGGGCCGAGAAGAAGGACCTCAGAGTGAGTATCAGTGTGAGTGCACGTGCTTGCATTGAATCCCAAGTCATAAGAGTGTAAGCTTTTATCTTCACTTATTTGCCAAATATTCCTACTTTATGCATTTTTTTTTCTCTCCTCAGTATATTCTATCTGGTGATTCCTTTTCACTCACTGCACTTGAATAATTGAGCAGTCGTGTAAGATGGCGTCATCACGAGCAGGCTGCCTTGAACACATTCAGGGCAAAGAAAATGATGAGGATGTTATTTGCCTGTAGCTCGGCTGTGCCCCAAATGTCATGAGATACACGTGCGTCCTTGAGAATGTCGTCCTGTTATCTCTTGTTTTTATCGTGTCCCCTCACAGTGATGGGGTCCACAGGGGGCAGAGCAGCATCTTCAACCCCACATATCAAGGCCTGTGATCGCTGTGAGCTCAAGCGAGGAAGATATGACTTCCATGAAGCTCAGATTTCCATCCCAGGGCTGGCCACTGTGCCATTTTAATGAGCATCGGGGCGGTTTTGGGACTAGCCAGCACTTAAACCCCCCAGGACTTTGGGTGAGTAAGAGCAAGTGTGTGAGCCTTTGCTGGTGCACGACTGTGTAGTAGTAAAATCACAGCGTGGCTTCCCCTCGTGAGTTTGACTGGAGTTCAGTGAGTCTAATGTGGAGGAGGGGAGCTCCGAACAAGTAAATAAGCACCTCATTGTGTCAATCCCGTCATAACGTACATTTCACATGCAGCGGAACAGCACAGACACCCCTAAATCATTAAGTTGTTAAAACCAATAAGAGGACTTGGAACCACAATCAAAACCAACACAGCGAGGGATAAAAGGGGCAGTAAGTTCATTATGTGCAATCCTATTGATGCACGCACAGTCGCACACACACGCTCAGCTAATCCAACACATGCTGGCTGGATACTCACAGAAGTGAAAACAGCCAAAGACATGTATGACTCAATAAAGAAATTCAATGGATGGTGTCTACTCTGCATACTGGTGGTGCAATATAGACAAACACAGCATGATCGATTTTAGTTTTTTAGTAGCAAGATAAAATATGTTTTCAAACAAAATTTAAAAACAGTGAAAACAAGTGAGTCAAGCTTCTAAAAATTATGATTATTATTTAGTGGGAAAAACAACAAATGTCCTTCGTGCTGCCCAAAAAGGAGTGAGGTCGTTTCTCCTCCCTGTGCCCTACACTCATCCTCTCCCCGTCCTTTTCCTCTTGCTCCTCATTTCCATCCTACAAAGGAGGAAGAGAGAAGTAGTAGAGGGGGGAGATGGAGGGCAAGGGCTTCTCTGCTAAAAACTGCATGGATACAAGGGGGGGTTGGAAGGGAGGGAGGCAGGGGGGTGGAGGGAGGGAGGGAGGGCACTCTCTGTTGTTGTAGCGTAGCAGTCAGTGTGTCAGAGACAGGCCCATCACAAAATCAGCCAGTCACTGTGTCAGAGCGTGAGGGGGCACAATCGCGTGTTTACGATTCTGGCTATGGGCATGTTTTTTGTGTGTGAGTGTGTAAATGTGTGTATGAGTGTGTAAATGTGTGTATGAGTGTGTATGCGGCTTGGCTGACTTCATCCCCTATGAGCAGAGATAAATCAAACCACACCCTCCTAAAATGTGCCACTCTCGTGCCCATGTGCACGCTGTATCCATGGATGTGATGCTGAGGTGGAAAGAACATGGTGAATGTCTCCTGTCTTTAATTCAGGAATGTGAATCATATTTACTATGTGATTACACATATGACACCAGAGTTTCTATTTTAAAATATAAATGTTTTGCTATATAAAAAGCCAGATAATTAGTCCATATTGTTGTTTTTTCAGACCATAATCCAAATCCCAGTCACGCAGTTTACAAATATATCAATAAGAGAAAAAAGCAGCAAATCCTTCATCCGTGATGCTTTAACCAAAGAATATTTGATTGTTTGCTTCAGTAAATAACTGAAACAATTAGTTAATTGTCAAAATAGTTTCCCATGAATTATTACATTTTCACCAATAGTCACAGCGTTGTGTTGACAGCTTTACTGATGTTCACCAATAACCTATAGTATATTTAAGTGAAAAAATGAATGGGCTTTACACAATATTACATTTACTGGCACCCAGTGTGTGTTTTGAGTTAACAGCTGCATTCAAAGACATAATATTGTGTTTCTATAGAAAATCTATCCCTGGCAACACAGAGATTTTACAGACTGTCACGGCAGCACAGGGCACTTTTGGGAGTGATGGGTGAGGTTCATTTTTTACTTTTACCCTGTGGTTTATTTTAGAAGCCTAAAAACACCAGGCCGGGGATCAGACTGCATCAGGAATGCACCGCAGACTCCACCGTGCCAGGCTCTTCTCTGCTACCAGGAGGTATTTACTCATTGATATCATGGAATAAACAACACACATATAAACTACATCGGGGGGAAGCAGCTGGTAGGAGGATCAGCCAGAACCCCCCCCATTAGTGCTAGTCAGATTACCGAGGCTGTAGTCTCACACCATGCCGCCCCTCCTTCTCACTACCCTCTCCTTCCCCTCATCACCCCTCTGCCCTCCCTCACTCCAAAATGTACAGTCTGTAAATCTGCCCCCCCCACTGTGCCACACATCTGTTTAGTGAGAGCTGCGTTCCCAAATATGAGTCTCACTCACATAATACATCAAATAGAAAATACACAAATAAAATGTATAAAAGTTCACAAAACAGGCACAAAATGACAGACAGTTCAGATTTCCAAAATGTGTAATTTATTAAAAGAGTTTTTCCTGTTTATCATTATTGAAAAAGTAGCCAGAAGAGTAATAGCATGTAAAGATGGGAAGAGATAAAGACAGGGTTTAGTTAAGAAAGAAAATATACTAACGGGATTGAGGGAGTTGAAGGAGAGAGGGCAAGGTCAGACGAATGCAGCAGAGTGGGGGAGGGGAGGGGAGGGAACTACGGTCAGCTTTTACAGTTTAGGAAGAACGAAGGCAGCTAAAATAAGACATTATTTCTGGCCAATCAGCAGTGGTCGCTGCAGTAGAAAACACACATGAAAATAGGACACAAACAATGTAAAATAAGTGCAATTGGTTTCTCTGTCATACCACAACCGTATAAAAACAGGAGTGGGGAGGGGGACACCCCCCGCCTCGGATCAAGAGTCAGCGTCTGGCTCATCGTACCGTCACGTTTGCAGACGGGATGGGGTTAGTCGCTGACCCTGGGTCTGTGAGGGTACACTCCTAAGTCCACAAACATTGGCAGGAAAATGGAGGCTGCCAGTGGCTCTGTGATCACGTCTTCACTTTTAGGGAAGAAAAAGGTACATAGATTTCCAATTCACACTCATACCAATTTAAAAAATGTTTTTCTAAATATTTACAATACTTTTGCAATATAGGTAAATCCAATCACATCGCTTAATCCCCTCCTACTTGAGAAGAATATTGATAGAGATTTCCAGATTTCTCCTATCGAACATCTAACTTAGGACTGGAATCCAAATAACAATAGCAGCAGTAGAGGGTGGTACAAATAAAGATTTCCTCTCTTACATTTAGAATTTCTCTGTATTTTTTCAAGTTTATCAAGAGCACCCAAAGAAAAGCACCAAAGGAAGGCTCCGCTTAATAATACTCAGGGCCGTCCCTGGCCAAGTTGAGGCCCCACGCAAAGTTAGATGATGGCCCTCTGTTTCGCGAGCGTCAACAGACGGGGGTGCTAGTGGAGCCGTGCTGCGCCACACTAATTGCGCCGCATAAACGTATATTAGGTACGCCGCATTTACGGCTCAGTTGAGGCTCCCTCCGCGAGGTGAGGCCCCACGCTCCTGTAGGGAGGGACGCCCCTGAGAATACTACAAATATCAGCACACCACAGTTAGTGTGTGTATAAAGGTTGAAGATGTAGGCAGTTAATGTAACTGTGGATGGAGTTTTAGACTCTGGTTTTGAATATAGTTGATGATACTGTAGGTCTGGATGCTGTGTGTACATTTGGAAGCAAGATGAAAATGACTACATGTTGGCTTTCAGGATTGAATTTGTCCTGGTTTTGTGAAATACAAGCAAACAATCAAAATGCAGTATGAATGCACTGAGAAAGCACCAAATGCTTTTCTGAACACATCCTATTTGGTAAAAAGGCACAGTAGTCCAATAGTCCAATCAAAGCGTTTCAAGTTTTCTCTCTCGTTATGATAGCAAAAAAACAACTTTCAACAGCATCTTCCAAATCCACTCAATACAATTGTAAGCCAACCTGTGCATGAGCACAGCAGGCGATATCAGCTGCCCAATAAATAAACACAAACAATAACTAAATGCAGCGTCTGATCAACACCAGAATAAATTAACTGTGGGACTCGAGAGTCGCATGTCTTTGAGTGGTCCTTGTTTTTTCCTCTGGCTGGTGTTTAAAAGTCTTTCTTGGAGTTTTATGACATGAGTTAGTTTGCAGTCGAGGACCGGGAAGAAACTTCTGATCAACAGCTTGACAAGAAAAGTTGAGATCTGATCGTTGTGATGACACACCTCTCCATGCTATGCCCAGACATTTCTAGGATTACATTCATGAATCAATGACGTCATTTTTTCCAGTTTCCAAAGACTCTCACCGACCACATGTACAGTATAACGCTGCGCTCTGTACATTGTGTTTTTCAAATCTCTAGCTACAAGATTTGCAATGACAAAAAACTCACGATCCCTCTTCCAGCCGGATGACTCAACTCTATCTACAAGTGAATGTAACGTCAAATGTGACTAGCCTTAGATTCAGCTCACCCTGTGTCACTCACTCTGGATTAAAGTTACCTCATCACAATAACCTTGGAAGCTCTCATTCTGAAAATTGACATCATAACATTTTGGATAAAGTGTGTGCCTCGGTTAAGATGTCTGTCAGTCATCTTTAAGTAAAGTGATTGCTTGTAAGCTGAGGAGAAACTGCTCCTTAAAATTCTTCAAATCTCTCCTTTAGATTATCACTCAATAAGCTGGTAATAGCCGTTTAGCTTTAGATGTTCTTTCCTATCTGCCTCAACCACAACTGTTTTTGTGCAAATGTTAATATTATAACGTAGTTGTGATTATCAACTCTACTAGATCTGATTCCTCATAAACACATTTTGTCTTGTTGTTTGAGATACTAGTTTCAATGGAGGTTTTGATGAGTTGTTATGTATGATCAAACATCAACATTTATCACCGATAATTCTTTCCTCCCCTTCCTCCCATTAATGCATCTATAATCATCTTCATCCTCTTCTCCTCTTCCTCCCACGGCAGCTTTTAGCCCGGTAGTGTGAAAATCTTCTTCAGGTCTTTAAGGGGGTGGGGCACACCTCGGGCGAAGGAGTGAGCGTGACCTGAGGAGCCACACTTTGACCCTGACATATCTCAGCTGTATCACTCCCACTCTGTTGCCCAGTGACAGGCTGGCTCGGCTTCTTCAGATGTTTGGGGTGCTTGGCGACGGAGGAAGAAGTGACGGATCTGTCTTGTGTGGCTGGTTGGCCCCTCCTCCTGGGCGGGAGTAGGATGGCGTTTACGGGCTTGTTTTCATTGTTTCCTCCCACTGTTGTGCCCTCATGTGAAGTGCAGGGGTTCCGGGGGGAAAAGATGGGGGCAACGTGGACCCACGTCAGGCTTGGCTCGGAGTTTTGCCCTGCTTTGTATTTTAATTGTTTGCCTAGTTCCTCTCTGTCACTGTCCTTTCCCTTTGTGTCCCCATTTAGCTGGTCCGCCACTGGTGAGTCTGGGTTTGCATCAGGTGCCGATGACGAAGAAAGAGGGCTCTTCCTTTCATCACACTCTTGATTCACCTTCTTCTCTTCCACACTGATACGAGAGCACTTGAAAAGCACCGGGGAAGGGGTGGGGGAGTCCGTCCCCGTCCAGCTGAGTCTGCGCTTCTGAAAAATGAGCATGAAAGTAGTTTGCAAGTGAATATTTAATTTAATTTGTGGTGTTGTGAGAGAGGGAGGTTTATGCGTGTGCACAAGTAGGCTCTTGCACATCCAGGAATGTGTGTGTTCTCACCTTGACGGGAATGTGTGACTGATCCCTGTACTTGTGCGGCGGGGTGACGGGGGGAGTTTCCTGAGGGGAGCAAGCGAGTGACGCTACGACGCTGGTGCCTGCAGAGACAGGCTGAGTGTGGATCTGCGGAAACCAAATCTTCAGCATCACCTCAACCTGGAGCAGAGTGTTCAGGTACTTCTCCCTACAAAACACAGGACAAGTAAAAAAAAAAAAAAAAAAGACGACAGTGAGGAACAGATGGCAATGCTATTGAGTAGTAGCATAGGAAAACATCTGGTCTTTTACAGTCCTGCATATACATCTAGATACACTATTTCTAAAGGTTTGGTGTTTCTCTGCACTGCCAGTGAATGCTGTAACTCTACCCATCCCGATAACTGTTCAATAAAACATTGACCAGGATGGGGCCTGAAATGCAGGACTACCTCACAGTAAACTTCTTGTTATAACTTTAATTTGATTATCATTAACATGCTACAATCCAACTTTGATGTGGTGCCTAGTGATGCAGAGGCAAGATTACAATAAGTAGCAGATAGTTCTTAACACTGAGGTTGGATAGTGGGACATAGTGGAAAGCATCTTACCCGCTGTGGGGTTTCTGTAAAACACCCACAATCCTCTGGATACGATCCATAGCGACGCTCTGCTGGAAAGTAGTTAAACCTGTCAATCACAAACATAATCCCACATTAGGTATTTGCAATGCAAGACCCCATAGTCGCAAAAAATGCATGCATGTGAAGACACACAGTATAATCACATACACTTTCACTTGTAATATCAGTAAACTCGTGAGCTGATGAGTCAGCCACAAGACTGTCGCTTCACACACGCTGCACTTTGGACCACATCATTAGGATGGGTCAATACAGAATGCTGTACAAAAGAACACTCTCCATTGGATGGTCTGAGGCCATTCAGATCACATAAACCCATGTTCAGCATCTACAACCCTAGCTCCAGGCGGCACACAATGCTTGACTGAAAGCAGTGATGTAAAGAATGCTACCTTGATCGAATCGACCCCTCTTCAGTCCATTCAGCAGCTCCAGCAGGGCCTGACAAAACCCTGTAGCTCAGCACACTCACAGAGGAAGCAGAAGAGAAGATAGATTACTCCTGGGTTTGAGTCAGTCCTTGCTGTCTGAATCAGTCTATCGGGCTTTCCTGTGCACACATTGTTCTGTCATCCCTCTTCTCATCAGTCACTTACCTTTTGAGCAAACAGCAAGTCTCCCTGTGACTTTGGATTCTGTTTTGACGGATCTGTCTGGTCCCAATCTGATGCGAGCTGCTTTGCCGCCTTTTTCCGACTTGTACAACTCCTCCTCTTCCTCTTTATCTGTAGAGCCATCACACGTCCACTGGGACCCCGGGACTCTCCGACCCTCCGTCTCCATTGGCCTTAGCCCCGCCCACGCCACCGATGATGACAGGAGAGCCAGCCGCCAGGAAGACGTCGCTTTCCGTCTTCGGCATGCTCCGAGTCGCTGCACAGGAGGCTGTCACCGGAGCTCAGGGAATCGATGGAGGGCTGAGAGGAAGTGCTGCCCTGGGACTGCATTGCTGTTGGGGCAGAGGGTTATCATAACACTCAATTAGGCTTAGAGAAGACACAAAAAAAGGCTTAGCTGGACACTGAGTAGTTGTTAGTAGAGAGAGGGGCAGGGCACATGGAGACCAAGAAGAAGTAAAAGGCACGGAAACAAGATCATAGGAGGAACGGGCTTTCTCTTTTTTATACTCTCCCCTATCTCGCTACCAAAAATAATTAGCCAAAATGGTGGGTATCCTGGTGCCCTAGTTTAAACATGGTGCAGAGAGTAGGCAGTAGGCACACAATGGTAGTGCATGTCTGGCTCCCATTGAGGAGATAGGAGACTGTAGAGCAGAGTAAACTGTGAGGGGGATGGGGTGTAAGTAGTGAAATCAGAATAGTCTCTCTCGCTCACTGCCTCCGGTTCCCTCTCTCGCCCCTCCTCTCTGTCTCGGGCTTACTCTCCATCCCCCCTTGGATTCACACTCACACACAAACCTCTTCCTCTACGGGTATATTTCTGTATGCCTCTCATCTCTGCTCTCCCTTCAGCTCATCCTGTTCGTTATGCACACAAGCCTGGTGCTCCTCTTCCTTTCCTCTTCCACAGACCAGCCCCCCCCCCCCCCCCTCCTCCTCCTCTTCCTCTCCTACTCACATTTTACATTCTGTATCTCGGGCCATGTGCCTCCCTCTCTCTCATCTATATTTCGCTTTTTTCCACTCTGTCTAAAATCTGAGTGCTTGCTGGTCTTTCATCCCACCAACATAAATAAAAGGGGGAAATTAGAGATGTAAAAACAATAATATACACACTAACACAGCTTTCATCAATTTGAGAAATATAACTAAACTCGCTCCAAGACAAAGGGGACTAAGAGATATTTACGTTTGTGATTGTATCCGATGAAAGGTGCATTAACTAACCCACAAAATGTCCCAATATCAGGTATAGATAATTCTATACAAGATTACAACAAAATGTCGTTCATGTTTTATTTCCATCTGATGGTTGGCTTCCTTCTAAGCCACCTGCTTCCTCTTAAAACCAAATGTCACGTTGTTTACATGCATCTGCACGAGTCAACTGAAACAAATAGTGGAAGTAAGCTACATTTCAATTTTATTTCAAAATGTTCCACGCCCTATGTGTTTTAGTTGTGAGCGTGGATGGTATGGTGCTGTGAGTATAGAGGGGGGTGTGGTGGGAGTGATGGTGCATTTGTCTGTGTAAAGTCTGCACAGGTACAAACCATGAGGCTGCGTCTCAGGTGTTGGCTGCCTGTCTGCGCACCGCCAACATAAACTAAAATATCATGATACGAAATGTTCCGTACATTTATTATGAAGCATATAACATTTCAGAAATAAACCGGGATGACATGCCAACAAATGTATCAGTTATATAAGAGATGTTTTATTATAATGTTATGGCAACATTAAAGCCCTGATGACATAGTAATGATCTTTTATTAAAGCAATGCATGGAACAAATCCACGTGAGAATGAACTGCTTTTGGCTATTTTGACACATTGTATCAGGAGCTCATACAGGATACAGCCGGGCAGGAAATTCCTTTAGGCTAGCCAACCAACTCAGCCGTAAAACACAAAAACATAAAGTCCGAGGAGCTACTCACCTTCAGCAATGTGAGATAAGACAGCCGCTGTCAAAAACTACAGTAAACAGCTCTATCTCCGGCTTTAAAACGACAGATCCGTCAATACACACTCCGTAGCTGGAGCAGCATCGGGGCGTCCAGCCTCAGCCCTCTCCCTCTCTATCCCTCTCTCTCTCACACACGCACACACACCTCCCGGCCGGCAGCTCTTCGGTTTGTGTCTTTGCTGGGTCTTTCTCTCGGCAGTTTACGAGCGTCAACATGTGCCCAGATCCACGTGCCCACGCTTTGCGCGCATTCTATTGGCTGATGGCCCGGCAGTGTCGATCGCTATTGGCTGAGCTTTCCAGCCAGTGATTGCTCTACTAGCCGCTGATTGGTCGGCCACACGGGCCCTCACGCCTCTTCCTACTCATGTGCTGTCCGTGAGCGTGGTCTCGGGACAGGCTGCCATGTTTACTACAGCGAGGAGGAGCTGTTGTGGTCTAAACACACGTACGCCACGCACTACGGCGTCGGCCAGGCACAACATGCACAATATGTGACAATATATTGTGATAATTGAACAAATGCAGCAGTAACTAACAGTAGAACAGCATGACAACACACCGACAACACAAAAGCATAGATGCATTTGTGTTGTTGGGGGGAAAAGCCTGATAAACAAGGAATGTGTGTAAAATACACCCAGACACATTAAACCAATGCTCACATGATTGTTACAATACTCGACTTTGACCTATGTGTCGAGAGAGAATATCATTTAGTGGCTGACAACATTTTTAAAACTGGGTACAGCCGAACGTCACCACACAGACCATGGCATTATCAAAATGTCACATAGTAAAATAATGAAAGCTTTCCTTAATTAATTGAATGTGCTGGGGCAGCCAAGCATAT
>NC_136905.1:17680152-17710152 GCF_949606895.1 Notothenia rossii
GGATTCATTAAGATCTTTTTTTTTATCTCAATCTTGATATGTATTGGTATTTTCTCTCCTCGTAAGACTGTAATCACATGTAGTGTGGCAATGCTGGATTTTACTGGTATTTTTCAAATAGGACATTTCCGATTAAAGAATGAGTAGCAGTGGAGGCTTCTAAGCCCGACCAAACTGTAAGGGACAAAGATTTTACAGTCGTGCAGCAGGTCTGTTTCCAGCTCTGCGATGTGGGGTCATGGAGCAACTTAACCCTCTTCCAAAGGTTACAGAGTGAACTCACCGACCTGCCATGGATTGCCGTGTGCAACCACTACATGCCAATATGTGTAGACCAAACATACACCTTATCTGTCTTGTAATTTCCATTTGAATTATCTTTGCTAATATCTGTATCGGTACATTTAGCTTCTTAGTCTTCCACCTTATGTTATTGTTATTTTTCTTATTCATACGGCTACTTACATGGTAACTCTTTTTTTTTTTAAACTTCCTATCCTTGTGTGACCTCATCTGTCCTGTCCCGTATTTCACTCCAATTTTGTTACTGAATACCTATTATTTAACACCTACATTTCCCAAAAGCGTCAATAGAGTATTTTTTATCTTACTCATCATATGTATTTACTCTCCTAGTGAGTGATATGGCTAGATTTTACTGGTATTTTTAAATATGAAATGTCAGATTAAAGAATTAGGAGTGATTGAGGCCTCTTAACCAGTCCAATGTAAGGGTGAACGATGTTTCGTCAATGTGTCATAAATTAAGATCACTACCTCAAAATGTAAGTCACAATGGTCTTACAATCATGCACCAAGTCAGTTTACAGCTCTGGGATGTATGGTCATGAAGCACCTTCCCCCTCTACTTAAGGTTACTACAGAGTGAACTCACCGACCCTCCCATGCATTGCTGTATGCAACCACTAGTCAATATGTATGGACGACACACACACACACACACATTATCTGTCCCCATACTCATCATGTATTGGTATTTTCTCTCCCAGTAAGACTTTAATCACAAGTCGGTTATAATGCAGGGTTTTACTGGTATTTTTAGATGTGAAATGTCAGGTTAAAGCATGAGGAGTGGTCGAGGCCTCTAAGCTCCACACATGACAAAGTCAGGGAAGAAGGGGCTTCCCATCCCCCTCTATACATACAACATACATGGGACCCACTGAACTCACTCTTCAACACGTGCACACACTCTCACACACTCTCACACACACACATACACACACATACACACACACACACACACACACACACACACACACACACACACACACACACAACAGGCAATGCCCTTGTTTGAATGACAATACCTGTCTTTGAGCCTTGTAACTATGTACCTTCAGCTCAACAGCAGGTGAGCAAAGCAGGAATTCTTATTGTCCAAAAACATGAATGCTTAACCTTGGGTAATAGTAAACCAAGGAAGAGGGTATGTGTTTGTATATATGTGTATGTAACAGGGTCCAGGTCGACCCCCACAGCATTCCTCTGAACCCATTGAACCTACTCTGAGTTCATGAGTGTTGAAGACCACCCCCCTCCATTTCCATCTTCTTTTCGTCCCATCCCCCACCTGGTTTGTTATTTGTGTCACTATGCTTCTCATTATGCCTTCTCCTTGTATTGACATGCTTGGCATATAATTGTAGTCAGCTTGAAAAAAAAAAAAGAGAGAAATGGGAGGAAAAACATTGATACAATTGTATCCATTAATTACTATCTGTCTTACAATAAATAGAAAAGATAAATAAAGAGAAGTGAACATCAAACCGACGCCTATAGATGGTTTTTTTTTTTATGAAGTGGGTCAAAGTGCACTGTTTCAAACTGGCCTATAATATTGAACATAAAGCCTGTTTCTGTTCGGTTACTCAAGGTGGAAACTAATGACCAACATCTGAAATAAACTGGATATTTTGCAGATGAAGTTACACTGCAGTGCAATTAATGTTTAGATTCACCGCTGAGGTTTTGTGTCCTCGGGTGATACGGAGAACGTGTAGTAAATGAATCTCTGGTTCATATCAGGACACGACTGATAAAACTGTCATGTTGAAAATAACATTGTTTAATTTTCCTGTAATGAATTTACCCAGGAGATATCCGTCTCAAGATCTTACTCATTGTGAAAGTATGCAAGCTTTGGGCAGTGAAAGCACGCAGGAGTTCCTTTAAGGCCAAACGCAAAAGCAGGTGTGGCCAGAGCGAGGCACCACAACAGAAACCTGATCCGCCTGGGGGAAACAGAGGACTAAAGAGAGACTAACTCTAAACTGTCTCTACATTCTCCTTGGATAGTCCGAGCAACATATACTTGTTCAACTGCAAACCAGGACAGTTTTCAAACAATTGCACAATGTTGCTGTGTCCTCATTCCACCTGTCAGACTCTCTGGTTACAATAGAGGAATTTTAACAACTACTGGCATACTATAGTTAAACAACTTAGAAAAAGAAATAAGGTGAAATATAAACTCCCTTTCTTTTCATAATCCTCAGTGACTGGTTTATATTTAATGCACCGACAAGCAGGCACAGTATCAATAAATAATTGTTTACAAATGTGCAGCATTAAACATGTTATATGTCACTGTCAATACAAAACCCTTCAAGATTTTTTTTTACTTTATATACAAAGTGCTTCTCAAAGTGTGGTCCGCGGACCACAGGTGGTCCGTGAGTATATTGGTAAAATGTCACATTTGAAATAAATAAACACATTTAAGTTTTCCGCACTATCGCGGGAATATCTCCGCAATGGACTGCATGATATAGCCCAGCGCAACACCTTCATCACACGTTGCCACTTGTTTGTACCATTTTCAGGCGATTTGTTATCTGTTCTAGAAAAACGATGTGATTTTGGATATTTGTGGAGTTAGGTGGCCCGCGAGTGTTTTTTTATTGGTTAAAGTTGGGGTAGGTAGTTTGAGAAACCAGCTCGAGATACACTTTTTGTTATATTCCATGGAATGCTCTTAACATCCCGATAGCAATGAATATCTTATCTTATCTTATCATCTTATCCATAAAAATATCTCATCTGTGGAAGCCGTAGTACTGTAAAAAGCACGACCAATCATTTTAAAATAACTGGAGGGCCTACCTGCCTGTCAGCCTTCCATCTGTGCACAAACTTATCTCGTGCCCTCATTGGTCATGTGCGCGTTCGTGTGTGTTGGAGGAGGGGCGGTGTAAGGAAGTGGCAGATTTTTCCCGGCTGTGTATTTTCAAATTCTAGCGCACTCTAGCTGGTTTCTCCAAAATTACCTACCCCACCTCCTTGGTATGAAAAAGTTTGAGAAACACTGACATAGACAATAGGATCCAGTCCATGAAGCCTCTATTTATTCACTATTAATTTGTATGCACTATTCGTAAAGTCTATTTGTATGTTGTAAATAGACGTTTTATTTTATTTAGTTATTGTTGGTCATTTGTATTTATGCCTGTTTGCATACAATGTATACACCAGTTGTGTTTACATGGTGTTCATAATAGTTATTTGCTCAGCTGTCTATTTCTGTGCACATCATGGCAACATTTCCTGTATTTGTAGGCTATGTTAACATATCATTTGCACGTAAATCAAAACAAGCATTAACGTCACTTCATAACCAGTCACAACCTTTCATCTGCCAAGGCTGCAGAGTTTTCCGGATGCTCACAATTACGGAGACACGACATGTGTTAGTCGTCAGTGTATAAACCATGGTATAAACAGAGACGACATGTTGGAGAGAAGCTCCGCCGCTACATTTATGAATGAACTCAGATGACACGCCCCCTAAGACGTGCGGCCAATAGCGTGTAGACATTTTCTCAAACCACGCCCCTCAATGGGCTCATGAGCGACCAATGGGAGGCCCGCAAAGGTTCTCGCTGTTGCATAATTTGGCTGAAATGCTTCACGTTTGACCGACTTGGTAGCCGCTTTACACAGTGTGAAAAGATGGAGCGGAGAACAAATACAACGGTGGATTTATAGTGCCAGAGATTCGAGCTCTTGTGAGGAAATTAGTCATAACGAATGTGTTAACGTACATTTTCACAGGCCTGTCATGAAATAAAATAATATAAATAAGAGTAATACTCTACGTAAATTACCTCGTGATGGGATTACAAACATTAGGCTATAGTAAATCTGTAAATCTATCTATCTATCTATCTATCTATCTATCTATCTATCTATCTATCTATCTATCTATCTATCTATCTATCTATCCATCCATCCATCTATCTATGCATCTACCTGTCTGTTATTTAAAGACGAGAATGGCTCTTCTTTAGTAACCATACACATTGCAGCAGGCGATGTAACCTATTGACATTTTATTTTAATGGATAAATATATCCTCTACTCCTGAATATGATGTAATCCATAGATCAAAATACTTCATTTGATTGCCTACAATATTGTATAGGGAGGAAGTTCCACCCTAAAAACATTTTTGATTCAGAATCTGTTTTATTGCTGAGGGATTTGCCTTGATAGTTTGCATAACACTACAAAAGGTACATTAATCAGAATCAGAATCAGAAACGGGTTTATTGCCAGGTACGTTCACACATACGAGGAATTTGACTTGATGTCATGGTGCATACATAAAATATAAAACAAAAACCCTCCATATAAAACAAAAAATCTAATATAAAACAAAAACAAAAAATCTTTAAGGACACTTTAATAAAATATAGTTAGATAGCAATAAAATAAAGCAGTAATTTACAGCGAAATAGAATGCAGTAAATTAGAATATAAATATTAAGTAGGCCTACTGAACGTCTCATGATTCATAAAATAGATGATGATGATTGCATGGATTCAATGAAAAAGTCTAAATAAATTCCTTTACATTTACAATTTACAGCTAAACATAAACAATGCATCAAAACTTTAATTGATGACGTAATCGGGTGGCAGTTTTCAGCTGTCTGAATGAAACTGAATCCGCGAAGGACTCACGTGTGCTTACAGATACAGTACATAGCCATGGGATGTACCATCCAAATACTTTTTCCAATCGATCTCCTTTTTTCCATCAAAATGACTACCGTTGTTCCATTATCCGCTCACTGTGGAGTAGTTCCAGAGTTGTGGTTGTTTATTGTTACACATATTAACAATGTTATACACACTATGAGGTGATGGCAGTGTCAATTCAGTTTTAGGGTGGATTTTCCGAATAAGCCATGCGCCTCAAACCTGTCACGTGGAGATGGCTCCCCCTCGTGTTCAAACCATATGTCAGAGTCGTTGCACATCTTGATAGGTTCAAAACATTCAGTCCGTTTCAAGCCTTGATTATTCCAATAAATGCATACACATTATGTTCAGTTTATGTAACCTTCTGATCGAAACAAATAATAACTGTGAATTGATAACATACGACTTAATTTAGGACTACAACCACAACATGCAAAATAGTTTTCCTGCACAAAAAGATGCAAGTTTATGCAATCCTAACAATGACAGTTGATTGTTCATTCACAATAAAAAGACCATACACTGCATCTGCACGTGCACAGAATTGAGGATGAATACAACAGACCTTTTTCACACTTTTCTGACTTGTCACACTACACTATATATACACAATATATACATCATTAAAACACATTATATACGTTTAATCTGTTATTTAATATGTGTTATGTAAATATGTAAATGCGTAGACTGGTCAACATTTAGCACAATTATTGTATAATGTCATTTGTTTGAAATGCCCTTTGCTACAGCATGGTTTCCAACACAAGGGGTCACAACTAGGTTAGAAATAAGTAACGCATATTGTATTTTTCAGACAAAAACACATTTGACCTTTTCAGATCACTGAAAATAATTTAAATCCCATGTTATTTGTATAGAAACGACAGAAATCTATACTATCAAATTATTGTACCAAAGTACTCTCAATTAAAATTACAAATATCTACAAATATAAAATAAGATAGAGAAATCTATTAACAGATGAACAGTATATAAAGGAGGTCCCGTAACATAAGTAGTCCATTAACTAGATATATTTCATATGAAAAATGTAATTGACAAATTAAGCTGATGTAAAACGGTATACAGAATACAGTTCTGCAAATAAAACAACATTAATGGAAGATGAATGCTCACATATTGTTAACCGCTTCATAGTAATCTATTCATACTTGGAAAACTTTTTTTTCTTCTCTTTATGTTAGTTCTTTTTTCCCATGTTGAGTTTTTGCTAGTTAAGTTTTGGGAACAAAAAAGGATAAAGGAAATGTATTGTTAAACTGATACAACTTCAAAACATCTGACTTTCATTTAAAAGCCCTTCCAATATATTTGGAAGAATATGGGGTCTATTCTTCCAATTCACTATGAGGTTATTTCCTACTCATTCCAGGAAATTAACTCAAGTGGAATACATATTATTTTATTTTTTTTGATGGCCTAGTTGATATGCTGGTGTACTGACTTGTCTATTACTGACATATTTATTATCCAATGACAGTTTTTTCTTTTGGTAATGGTTGTTGTGTTTGCTCAGTCTTTGTTTTTTGTTGTTTAGAAATATGTAAATTGTCCCTTTTTGAATGTCTTTGTATAAAAGGTAAGATACACCTTTTATTTTTTTTTAAATGCTCTGATGATGTAAATGTATATTCATAAAACCCAATTCAAAAACACCTAGCAAGAATTCAGAAACATGTTTTGCCCGACGAACGCCTTCTTCTCACACATTCCTCTCCTGTCATCCATGCAATTTTTGCCTCATGACCTCCATCCCCATCTTTTGTACCCCATTTTGCAGTAGCCTCTTTTTCTCAGCGCTTTATTCTCTCCCTCTCTCTGTCCTGTTCCCCTCAGTTTCCCAGCAGCTCACAGTGAATTAGATCTCACCCACTGCTCCCTCTTTGTGTCCATGATTTATCTCCATGTTCGTCCCTTCAAACCTTTCTGCCCATCTCTCTCTTGCTGAGAACTGATCTGATGCCTCATGTGTCAGAGTGGAGCCAGCAATGCAACATCCAATCTCTCGCTGTTTAGCAGAGCTGTGGACGGTGGGATCACTGGACCTAGTTGGTCTCCCCCCTACCCTTTCTTTCTCTCTCCCTGTCTATCCCTCTCTCTCCCTCTCACTTGCTCCTCATCTCCCTGTTCACTTTCATTCATTTCTGTGTATGGGCAAGAAGGGCTAACATGGACTCTTTGGGTCTTTGTATCCTTCTTATGGTTCTGTGTTTCCAGTGGACGACGGCCCCTGCTGCTGGTAAGCTTTTTCATCTACAAAATAATCAGCGTCATGTTAGAAAGTTTTGTTTTGATTTTGTGGATTTGTTTTGGGTGTTACGATGTGAGTACTAGTCGTTGGACTTGAGTTCTTGAGCACTTTGATTGAACTGTAATGATGTTAGGAGCAGATAAGAAGTGGTGAAAGTTTCACATATTATAGAGTGATTTGAAATATATAATATTTGTTGTGATGCTTTAACATGTTCTTTGTTGAAAATCTATTTTGAATCACAGTGAACTTTAAATGGCTGACAGATAAACGTTTTTTTGACCTTTTTTCTCTTTTTATTCTTTTTCAGAGGAAATTACCTGGACCTACACTGGTGAGTTCAAGTTTATTTGTAGCACCACAACTCGTGCAAAGGAACTTCAAAGGCGCAGCAGAGAGCGATACAAAAATAAATAGAAAGTGGAAGATGATCTGGTTACATTTGACATATCTCAGATATAATGAATCATTTAGGACTGGACTAATAAGAGCTTTATAGAGCAGGAGCAAAATTCAAATGTCATGGATAGTATTTTATACGATAGATTTCTGTGTCTCCTAATTCAGGAGGATTTGCGGTAATGTAGTCTGCTAACAAAGACTTACACACGTTCACTTAAAATATGTGCTGCTATCCAATGAGTAAGGAGTCTTTCCACACGTTACAATGATCATCAAATCTTCTGTAAGTTGGGTAGGATTTGTGTTTTCCCCCTCATATCTCCCGACCCATGCCCCTCTGTTTTCCTCTACTTCTCTCTCTGTCTGTATTAGTTACAGTTCAACAAGCTGGCATGAGAAAAGCAGCCACAGAGAGATGATGAAGGGGAGGAGGGAGATAGAGAGGAGGAAAGCGAGGAAAAGGCAGGGTTTGAGAAAGGCGGAGGGAGGCAGGTGCACGAGGATGAGGGTGTTGCACAGAGAGAGGGAGATGGGACGGGATGAAGCTAAAGCACAGCAAATCGTGGCCTTGTATTGTTGGAGGGCACAATAACCTATGTGTTTATTGTGTTGTGGAAACACACTGGCTGCCTATGCCGTGGACAATGACATTGTGGGGATGAATGGGGCACACAGACCACCAATCTCTGCATGTATTCAGGGGAGCAACACCGGCGTACAGTACATACAGAATACACATCAAACTGTGACTGGTGCACACTGGTATCTATACATAGTAGGCTTTATAATGATAGATATAAAAGGAATGTGTATTGTGCAGAAAGGTGGTGAAATCGTAGACTGGTAGTGGACATGTTTAGTGACATGTGTCTTGGTTCAAGATGGTTTGTTTTCGTCAAGAATCTTCAATATAAAAGTCCCTAGGATTTAATGTGAATGAGCGAGGGTGTTCGTGTTTAAGGCGTGTTGTGTGATGCAGCATTGCATGATGGGGCCGTAGCTGCGTTGTCAGCTGATGTGGAAATTCAGTTTTGTTAGGCACAACATTTGTTGTCACACGAAAGAGCACAATTACACCGTTTCTTTCCACGAGAGACGGACAGTTATGTAAACTAATCAAAGGAGAGTCAGTCTCACATTCCATCATTTCCTCATCATGTGTGTATGTGTGTGTGTGTGTGTGTGTGTGTGTGTGTGTGTTTGTGTGTGTGTGTGTGTGTGTGTGTGTGTGTGTGTGTGTGTGTGTGTGTGTGTGTGTGACCTCCAGTTACCATGGAGACCCCATGGTGACCTGTGGCGGGGCCGCGGGACTCACTCTTGTAGTTGGGTCGGGGCTTTGCTGTGGAGAGCAGTGAGGAAGAGAGGCGAGATTAGAGGGGCAAGGTGGGGGAGAGCAGTGGGGAGGAGATTTGGTATGTGTTCATATCGCTCATGTAAAGTCGCCTCCTCACATTGTGTGTGTGCAAACAATAAGCCATGGCTTTCAAACACTGTATAGTCCATATATGCATTGTGGGGTCAAATGCATGCCTGTTATGAACTCTAAAATATGCAAAATCTGCGATCACTAATATGTTTTGAGATGTTTTTAGCACACCACTGAATTTTTTTTGTGTCGTCTGCTTTCTAAAGCATTCCTCTCCTTGCCATTGAAATTCACCTTCTTTGATTCAAATGTCACTCTCTTTTTCTTTCAGACTCTTTTTTAAACCTTCTTTTTTCATGCAATTGGGGAGACTAGTTCCTTTTTTTATTCCGTGAATAAAAGGACCTGAATATCTTCTCTCCCTCATTCACCCCCTATAACACTTCTCTGTCCAATCTGCAATTAAATGAATATTAATCTTCACCACGTCAATTGATGCACGATAATTAATACAGCATATTTTGCTATATAAGTATACAGAAGTATGCAGTATACACTAGTACATTAGTCATTAGTGTTGTATAGCAGAGGACCTGTTATATGCTGTTGATTCTTAACCATTCAATCTGTATAATGTATTCATATTTTGAATCTTGACATTTTGTTGTGCCGTCTACTTTCAACATTTAAAATGTTTTCCTTTGATTTTCAGCAGACTTTTAAGATGGTTGAGAACCAAAATAATTCATATTTTTTTGTGTTTATACATGACATTGAAAAAATACATTTTTAAAAGGTCAACATTAATTAGAAATCTTGAAAATGTGGGATTTAATTTGCAGTACATCATTTTGAGATTTTTTTTAAATAAGTGTAAAATCAAACAAATATTCAATGAAAGAAGGAACCTTATTAAAATAATATAATATATTAGTAATACACAATAATAACATATTAAAAAGGAAATACATGTTCTGACTTCAATGTCATTTTACTCAATAAAAGATTGAATTATTTTTTTATTCAAAATATCTTTTCATTTACCTTTGTAACTTTAACATGTCGTCATTTAGCTAAACTACAACTCTGAGCTCTACCCAAACATGTCCAAAGCGATGACGCAGAGCGACGGCCTGGCTGTTTTAGGAATTCTCATTGTGGTAATAAAACCGATGCAAATAAACAGTAGCATTAGTAGTATTTTGTGAAATGTGAATAAAACATCAGCATTTTAGTATCATATTTTTCATGCACTTATTTAAGGCTTAAGTATAATTCAGTATTGATTGATAGCGTATTTTTAAATGTATTAGTTTATGAAGTGCCACGATCATCTGCTTTTCTTGGTAGCAGTTCATACGGGTTAATTTCTTTGTTCAAAGGGCGGTTCACCTGCATTTGAATTGTATTCAATTTGTTTCGGTCTGGATAGCATGATCCAAAAAGGGAAAAAATGGTTCCTGTGGGGAGGAAGGATTGAGACAGAGGTTATACACACGTTATACACACACACACACACACACACACACACACACACACACACACACACACACACACACACACACACACACACACACACACACACACACACACACACACACACACACACACACACACACACACACACACACACACACACACACACACTGTCTAAAGGTTTGCAGGACACAGGGTTAATGCTAAGCAGTAGTGGGGTTACGATTTAATGCGTGGAGATATATCGTGATTCAAACACACCACTATAGGCCACCATTTTTTCAATCCGAGCCAATCTTGCTTATAATCTATTATTAATAGTGTTTGTGAGAATCAAAATAGCATTAGAACAAATTATAATGCGATAATCAAGTGTATTAATTTAGTGTTTCACTCCTAATAATGAAAGCAGCGTCCCCAATTTATTATTTAAAAAATCAGTTATAATCCTTATAGCAAAAGCATAAAAAGTTGCCTTGTGTATTCAGAGATATGTTTATGGTATACTCTCAATGCCTTTTATATTGTACTTTTGCTTTTTCTAATTCTATTTTTTTAATGTTTTATATTGAACCGTATGAGGCTGTTTACCTAAGGACAACAACAATAGCGGGAGCAGGAGTAATCGTCTCATGTAATTAGGGACTGATCAATGGAGGCCTTTCACTGAAGGACAGTGAGCCAGCGGGCTGTATGATTTGATGAAGTCACTGCCCCTTCTGTCTCTTCAAAGGCTTGGTGGGTCAGACCGAGTGGTCGGAGTACTTCCCAGACTGTGCTGGTAATGCACAGTCCCCCGTTGAAGTGGTGACCACACAGACGAAATATGATCCCAGTTTGTTACCTCTGACCCCTCTGGGCTACAGCCAGCACGGCAACAAGCCCTTCGCTATGTACAACAATGGACACACAGGTAACTATGGCAGCCATCTCCTAACATCACCCTCTCAGAATTATCCCAGCAGCCTCCATCTGTTTATACTGCACCATCGCCCATGGCAACATAGCAGCAAACATTTCACTCCCAATATGTAAATTCACGACTAAATCTAACATTTAAGATTTGTTTTAATAAATAATCCTCCATGCACTTTCCCATCATACACATAGTTCTCCTGTACAGTTATCGTTCCTCTGACAGCTCTTGTTTTCTCTCCACCAGCGGTCATTGAGCTGCCAGAGTGGATGGGGCTGGGGGGGCTGCCCTGGCTCTACACAGCCGTGCAGATGCACCTCCACTGGGGCAGCGGCGGCCCGAGTCACGGGGGCGGGGAACACACCGTCAACGAGATGAGCGCAGATGCAGAGGTGCGTTCAAACACAGCTTACTGTCAACAGTTAAATCCAGTTAGATTAAAGGGGGGTCATGGTCAAGTAGTGAGGCAATTCTAGTTTTCTATGGATTAATTGAGAGTCTTGTAATTACATTGAAGAAATTTTACTGCAATGGCCAGGAAAAATAAAGAAGGTTAAATGATCAATTGACAAACAGTAATGATTCTCACTGATCAAAAGACAAGCACAGTCAGAGAGACAAAGGGGGGGGTTACGATTCCAATTACAACTTGCTAACCTTTTGAGATAAATCTATAATTACAAAGTTTCAATCGAATCACAAAGATTTCATGGCAGATAAAAACTGGATTACACTGCAGATTTGTAATAGTGCGTGATTATATTTCATCAGGACACACACATCTACACATGAGGGTGGGTGTAACTGTCTATAGGAAGCTTTCATTGTTTTCACTGAAATGTCAGTGAGTCGTATTGTATTTCTTCTTGCAAAAATGACAACAATTCCCTCGTTGTTGCTCCACAAATGTGTTTTTTTGTTTGTTTTTTATATATGACTGTAAAGGGTCTGCAGGGCTTGGCCTGGTGTATGCCATTAGTTCACCATTCAAATAAAAGCAATCCATTGATCGTGAGAATAATCAAATTTAAATGATGCGTTTATTAGGAACAAAAAGTCTCTCTACAGACAAGGTTGAATTAAATTAGAACTATTTTCTGTTGGTTTGTGTCTTCAAACCTGAGAAAAGCGGAGAAAGAGTATAATAGTGAGGAAAGTAAAGCCCCTCTGCACCTCGGTTCCTTTCCGTCTGTCACTCTCAAGGTTTTCCAACACAAAGCTTTCTTCAGGGGTGAGCGGCTGGAGAGGAACAGGCACGGGGGAATTGAAGCAGATGAAAAAGACCAAAACCATGCAGACTCAGTGAAAATGACCAACAAAATGAAAGAGATAAATAGTATTAGTTAAAAAAGAAGAAGAAATGGAACCTCTCATGCATAATGTATTTACCTAATGAGACAATTAAGCTTGGACTCAGTGTCCTCGTCCCTTTTTTGTTTTTGGAATGGGTTTAAAAGAAAATAGTTTGCACGCAACCTTGCCTTTTTGTTACGATTATTGTGTTATGTCACGTTTTGTATGTCTTGTTTTGGGTGTTTTTCTGTTCTCCCTGTCATGTTTTCCTCTTGGTATATTGTCTGGTCTTTTTCCCTGTGTTTTTCCTCCTGTCGTTAGTTTCCCTGGTGTGTCTAATTGTCTGATTGTGTTCACCTGTTGCCCTTGTGTTTCTCCTCCCCTGCCCGGCTGTTTCTTGTCTCGTGATTACCCCTCCCTGTATTTAGTCTTGTCTCTTCCTGTGTTCAGTGTTGGTTCGTCTTTTGTTTGTGACTGAGTTCACCGGTGAGTGTTCTGTTTTGTCCAAGTTATTATTTTATCCTTGAAATAAAGGCAATATCAGTGTAATCTGCATTTGGGTCCTGCTTGCTTCACCCACCGTAATACTTTTTGTGTCTTCTATTAACTCAGAGCCGTACCCAAAATACACCAGGACATCTTTCTCCTGAGTGTGAATAAAAGCAGTCTCTTCCCCTCTGCAGCTCCATGTGGTGCACTACAACTCTGAGCTCTACCCAAACATGTCCAAAGCGATGACGCAGAGCGACGGCCTGGCTGTTTTAGGGATTCTCATTGTGGTAATAAAACCGATGCAAATAAACAGTAGCATTAGTAGTATTTTGTGAAATGTAAAAAAAACATTTAAGCCTGAGTTTTGGTTTCCTAGACAGGTGAGGAGACAAACCTGGCCTTTAACAACATCCTCAACTACCTGGGTCGCATCAGACACGCTGGTAGGTCTATTTGAAATGTATTAAAACATGTATTGTTTTTATTTACATGTGTTTTTAGGCAAAACATGAAATGTAACCAATTCTTTGGGCCATTGATTTTATATTTGGCTTTGGCAGTAGTTTCTATATGGCCCACAAACTCTCTCTCTTCCTCTCACCCACTGGCAGGTCAGAAGGTGTTCATCCCAGCCTTTGACGTGCAGACCCTCCTCCCTGAGGATCTTGGGAGATACTTTCGCTACAACGGCTCCCTAACAACACCGCCATGCCACCAGAGTGTGACCTGGACTCTGTTCAATGAGAGGATTCAAATCTCTCCGGCACAGGTAAAGCTGAGACACGGAGACTCATCTAAAGCATACAGAATCCTTCTGTAGTCAAAACAAGCCTCAACTCAGTGTTCACCTTCATGCAGGCACTGATTGCACTGTTGATAATGTATCCTCTCTAACATAAACTGATCCAACATGCAGGAAAACATTGTCTCTCGCTGAATAGAAGATAAACCCTTTTTTGTATTGGCTGAACAAAGACTCTCAGCCCAACCGATATATGTATATATATATATATATATATAGAAGTTTTGTCATCAATATATTTTTGTTTATTGCATCTGATTATTGGCCTTATACAATTATATTTTGCGAGTTATTATGCTGCATTATCAAATCCCCCTAGAACATTTAATAACAATAAAAAACAAATGTGTTTTCTCATCGACTAATTGCATGATTTAGTTGAAATATTGCAACAATCAGCTCTCTTTGGTGAAAAGAAACTGAAAATAGTCTTCTTCTATTCCTTGCATTGATTAAATTGGTGGATTTGCTGCAATACTTGATACCAAGATGATTTAGTCCAGTCATTTTACATTTTATTTTTTTAAATGCACGTATAAATAAACTCTGCTCATTTGAGGAACATCCCAATACGTGAAATTATTTGTATGTCCATCTATTGCCAAGGTAACATTATGATATTACTGGAAAGTGGTGAAAGTAATCAATCTACTCAGTTACGTTTGTTTTCATCCCTCTCCTCTTCACCTCTCCACAGCTGCTGAAGCTGGAGACGATACTTTACTCGAGTAAAGCTGAGGATCCAGACAGGATGCTGCTGCAGGACAACTACCGCACGACACAGCCGCTCAACCACAGGGTCGTCTTCGCCTCCTTCTCTGCAGGTCAGACAGACAGAGCATGTAGGAAAGGATAATTCATCATTATGTTGACTGCAGACATACAGAACAACACATACTCTGTTGGGAATCAGACAATTGCTGAACTGTTTTCCCTCTCCAAGAGTACATACTTATACTATACTATAATTTGAGATTGCATAAATGTGCAGTTGCAAATAGTCAAAGCCAATCTGCTATAAACTCATGTGCTTTGGTCTAACAGCCTTTTTCTAAATCGGTGGATTATAATGCAGCATGCTGCTTTTAATGCAAACCCCAATAACAAGCCAGCGGGAGGCCGGGTGGACCAAAGCTAGCAATTAGCACAATCCATGCAGAGAGGGAAAAGTGGAATGTGGAGAGAAATGTGGGAATATTAGGGATTACCGGTGACTGTGTGCGAGTGAAAGAGAATTTGGACGGCAGGACTAGAAAGAGAGAGGGACAGGACTAAAGGAGAAAGGGGTGGAAAATTGCACTATTTCTTTGTGTTTATTGTGTTGCACTGTTGGAGGAGCCTGTGACCTAATATTTTCATCGTCATAACTACACTGTAGGTATGCACGTATGACAAATAAAAGCCTTGAAACTTGAAAGCGAGGGGCAGCAGTGTTAGTTTGCTAGCTGATTAGAGAAAAGGATTTGCAAAAACTAAACAGTGACTTCATTGTTGTCACGAGAGTCTAACTGAGAAAAAAAGGGAGTGAAAAGAGACGCAGAGAAGTGAAAGAGGGAGAGAGTGGTAAGCAAAGACAAAGGAGAAAGAATTTGTGTAAAGTGCTCATTGTGGTGAGTGACTGAACTGGAAGGTCTGTGATATCAGCACGGCTGTCAAAGGCAACAAAACTGAATAAGCATAAGATTGTCATGCAGACTAACCAGCTGAGATAAACCAATATACGAATGTGTACGGACTAAAACTCTACTGTGATCTAATGATGTGTCCAATCTTTTATCTGTTGTAGAATCAGGGAGGGAGCTCACCTCTGGTAAGACTACACCTGATTATGATGTTTTAATGATAAAATCAATACTTCAAATAATACTTCAACTTGTATTCCCTGTGCAGGTGAAGTCACAGCTATAGTGATAGGAGTGATGTGTGGCTGTGTTGGTCTGGCAGTGATCATCCGCTTCATCGTAAAGACGATACGGTAAGTCATTTCTGTCTTTCTGGACACCACTCGGCCATCTTAGTATCCCATCTCTTCTTACTCTACATCTCCTATCTCTTGGCAGATTTTTTACCCTCCTACACCGTGAATCAGTTGTGGTAAACAGGTGGTTTACCTGCTCTTAATACTGACAAGGAAGCACAACTTGCACTGACACTGTGACAAATTATTTGTGTGCTTGAAAGATATCCTTAAGCGCTGATCTTAGATCAATACCTTGATAAACAATGGGTTATTAAAGAAAACTGGATATAAATGTCCTTTTAAAATCCTTACAACATTTGATTTTAGGGAAAATTAAAGACTTATGTGTAACACATGATATAATGATAAGTCTGATGGGCTTGGCTGATATTGGCTTATCAAATATTGACTAAAATTGAAATATGTAAAAAGAAATGCAAAAAGACATTTACAAAAGCATACAGAAACTGTGCATATTATATCCACCTGCAAATCTTCTATTTGTTTGGTCACAGTTCCTCAATAACTCATTCTAAATATCAATTTAACAAGATAACTATACTCTTAAGTGTCCCCTATTGATATAAATTGATGTTTTTATGAAACTTTGGGTTCGGGCAACCTCTTCAAGAATCAACAGGAACCAGTGAGTAAACCCAGTCACTTGAGTCCTGATTCAAAACACCACCAGCTTTCGGTCAAATAACAATATAAGCATTGGTGTCGAAACAGCATTGGTTGGCCTGTATAGAAAAAGTCAGTAAATCCTCTTTGTAAGGGTCACGTAAAAGTTAAAAGCAACCCTAAGATCAGCGCTAAGGATAATCTAATTCCCTGACCTCTGCTGCAATAACATGGCTGTTTTCCAGAATGTACTTTCATAACCACCACTCATTAATGAAAGCATGGTGGGTCCCATCGTCAGTGATTTAACCTTTCCACTCTTTGATCAGGGTTCACAAAGCTCCCATATATGTGCTATTTCAGTCTTGAGTCTTAAAGGCACCTTTCACAACAAAATAGCACATATTTCTTTCTTACTGCATTTATCAGTCTAGATTGTTTTGGTGTGAGGTTTCAAGTATTGGACATTTTGGCCGTGGAGATATCTGCCTTTTTTTAGATTATATTCGAACAAGATGGACCTCAGATTGCATCGCTCAGGGCGCAAAAAATTACATTTGAAAAAAACGTAACAGCAATGTCTCTTTACAGGTTACTCCAAATACGGTAATCATTTAAAAGCAGTTTGATATAGCAAATATTTTCTTTCTGCGGCTATCCCAAACCAACCACACCAAAACGATCTAGATGATAGATAGCACTGAAGAACATGTAAGATGAAAAATGTGGATTTTTAGGCGAACTGTCCCTTTATAAAAAAAAACTATGATTTTTATTTTGTACAGAAATGAATTATTATTTGAACTGAAGATATAATAAGACTTCTGATCAGAGATTGGACCTTTTTAAATGCTTACAGTGAAATGATCATATCCTTCTTTTTCTTGGAGTCCCCTGGATTCGTTTTTGGAAGCCTTCGGGGAGACCCTACACTACAGTACCATCGGCTTTCATAATGTCCATCAACCTTGTGCATTTACTTTAAACTTCTATAGAGGAGGGGAGGGAATGTGTTTTGCACACTGTCTCTTTGAAATGTTAAACCCAAGATGTTCTGTGTTTGGTCATGTGATTCTGTCTTTTGATCTGTGACAGCTCTACCTCTAGCTGGGACGTCCTTCACAGTAGCCGGCCTGCTCCCATGTCAAGGTCAACGCTCAAAATTATAACTTTTGACCTTAAAACCATAACTTCTAAAAAGTTAGATTCCAGCTTTAATAATCCATTCATAGTGGCTTATTCTCTAGACTTTAACCTCTCTCACAAAGATATTCCGCAGACTGTAAGGAAAATATTATTTTATATATTTATATTATAAACTTTCTGTGAAGTTCAAGGGCACACAGTGTTGCCTTTGTTTTAGAGGAATCCTATAGTCCTGCAGTTTTGAATGAATGCATTTCTTCCCTGTTTGTTTATCATACCATGACTGATCTGAACTTAAGTATCCATTCAACTATCCTATAACATATCTCAATCTTGGAGGACTAAAAACAACTCATAATGGACTTCAATTAAACTTGAGCGCCAAACTCATTTCATCTTTCTGGTTATTTTTTAACAAATGGTGACCTCAGCTGGACAACAGAACAAACTACACTGACAGCATTTTAGCGGCAGTGGAAATGACTCTTCCCTTTCATGTTTCAGGATGAAGGAGCCAGAGGAGGAGAAAAAACAAGACATGGCTCTGAACTCGACCTGTGAAGCAGGAAAGAAAGAAGAACCCTCACCTTCTCCACAGAGGGATCCATAGCTCCACTTCAGAACTTCAGGCCAGATAGACGCACAAAATACTTTCATCTTCCCTCTTGCCAATGTTGTTATCACTGATCCATGTTTGTTCTGGGGACAGAAAGCAGAATCAGTCACGAAAGGCAAAAGGGAAACCTTTATATAGTAAACTGGACACAGGACTAATCACCTGCTGCCCTGATCACTTTTTTCCCCATCTAAATTTAGTGATGTTGGCAGTTTTGGTATCAGACTTTTTTCCGTTTGCATGTAAACACATTGGTTTGCTGGCTCTCAGGAGTCTGTTTGCTCTTGCAATGTCTGGGATGCATGATTGGTTCATGTATATACTGTAATATATATTTTGTTGTGTTTGTTTCACGTTTGGCCGTTATTTCATTTTTCCTGCCTTGAAACACAAGCACACTGCACTGAAAGACATGTAGTAGACTTATTGAATATTTACCTGTTCTATCATACCCTATATTATGTTATTATTTTATTTTGCCCCTGGACTTGACACTATCAAATGAAAAGGTATGATGAAGGTTTTAAGGGATTTGTAAAGTGCGTTTTTAAGTATAAAATAATGTTGTCCAAACATTACGTCTCTGAACTCAACTGAGGGCATTATATTGAAAATGAATAAGTTATATTTATGTGTTAAGTCTATTAGAAAGTGTTTGTTTGAGCCATTCATTATCTTTTTTTCTTCTCTTTTGTGTATATAACTGGTCAACGTGGGCACCTCATTAAAATACTTGAATGGGAACCACACCTTCTTTGGTTTTGTCATTACGTGTGTTATGATCATATTTCCAAACAGTAATATTACATTGGTGAAATATTGTACAGGAACTCTAAAATCTTAAAGAAAGACAGTAATACAAAAATAACCCCATAAGTACTTGCCTCACCAACATTGTTTAGAGAACCCCAATTTCTGAACCTATTAAACAAACTATAAATTGGCATTAAACTTTATGTTTTCCTGCCTTCTTGCTGTTCATGGCAGCAAGAATGTCTTTACTTTTTCTAAAATAGCTGTCTATTTAGACAGACAGAAATGTGTCATTCGTTGTGCAAATATGATTCATAAAAACATCACCCAGATAGGAAACATTAAAACACTTTTACATAAAAACCCAGAACACCATAGGAGCCACATTAAAGCAGCAGTAGGTACTGGATGGTGAGGTCTGGGTCAATGTTAAATTAAAGTGGCTTTTTTTTTCTTTTTTTTTCACAGTGACAAACAAGAATTTATTTGAAAGAAGCTCTTCAAATTTGGGAACACATAAAAGCATCAGTGCGCACATACTTGAATCCTGTAAGATGTCGTTTTGCCCAGGTAAAATAATAATAGAGAAACAATTTGACAGTAATGTAGACAAAGCCCGTTTTACAGGATTCACACAGCTGGCCTGCCGTGCCAGGAAACACAAAACTTATGCCACTAAATCTATTCTTTGAGGATTTTGGCAAGCTGTGATTACACAAATACTCCTGTACATACATCGGTATATCGGTCTCCATTCTTGTTCTCATTTCCTCTTTTCTTATCTTTTTCCTCAGTTCCCTGTGGTCTCCCTCCCTCTTTAAGCCATACCATGTTTTCTGCTCTTATCAAACAATGATGGTTTTGGTGGGTCAGCATGCCAGCAAAGTGCTGCACACACTTTTGTCTGTGAATGTGTGTGTTACACTGTTTGTTGTGTTGTGTTATCAGGTCACACAGAGAAGTGGCTCTTAAACGTTTTGATTTGCGACCCTTTACATTGAAACCCTTGAGAGTTATTGTACCCGTGGTGAGGTCCTATAACATGCCACTTACACAGAAGTGAATCATAAGAAAAATATAAAAAATTTAAAAATGTAATTCATGACACTTGTCTACAAAAACACAATAAAAGCCACATTAATACCATTACTAGGTAGGTCTACTCAAGGTGTACACTCACTTAAGTTTAATTAAAGATACTGAGGTAGCAAGCTGGCTTAGCACATAGCAGTAGCTTAGCACATAGCAGTAGCCGTTGCTAATTTAAAACAAACAGCAGTGCTGAGGCACTTGAGTTATCCAAAGATAGCTCACTGGACCTTAAAAAGTATTTATGGCTATAACACCTTCATGCCTCCCCTTGCTCTAAAGCACAGCCGTGTGGACATATTTCAGTGATGCACATCACAAATGAGGAATCGAAACTGAACAACAGAAGAAAGTTCTTATATCAGGGGCTTCAAAACCACTGCTCTCAGACACTGTCAGCAATCCAGGTCAAGCCAGCCGTCTTTCACTTTTGCGACGTCAAACCAGCCGCCCCTGTATTTCGAGTGCGCGATTAGTTACAGGTTTACGGTAATGCAATAAAACAACCCTGGGAAACTGGATTTCAAAGTAAAAGATGGCATGTGGTTCATTTATATTATTTGCGATTGAGGAACAGGGTTCTTGTTCTTATGGAAGAAATGTTTTTTAGACCACATTAAAGTTGACAAAAATGCTCATTCTTGTTCTCTGGAGAGGACTTTGAAATTCAAATTACTGAAAAAGTACACAGTAAAAGTAGTTCATATTATTTGTGCAAGTGGTCTAAGAAGTACTAAGTACAAACATGGCAGTTTCATAAACTACTTATGGAAGAAATGTTTTTTATCCCACGTCAAAGTTAGACGAAAATGCTCCTTCTTGTTGTCTGGAGGGGAATTTGAAACTCAAATTACTCAAAAAGTACACAGTAAAAGTAGTTCATATTATGTTTGCAAGTAGTCTAAGAAGTACTAAGTACAAACATGTCAGTTTCATAAACTACTTATGGAAGAAATGTCTTTTAGACCACATTAAAGTTGACAAAAATGCTCATTTTTGTTCTCTGGAGAAGACTTTGAAACTCAAATTACTGAAAAAGTACAGAGTAAAAGTAGTTCATATTATGTTTGCAAGTAGTCCTAGAAGTATTAAGTACAAACATGGCAGTTTCATAAACTACTTATGGAAGATTTATTTTGTATCTCACGTCAAAGTTAGACAAAAATGCTCCTTCTTGTTCTCTGGAGGGAATTTTGCCATTCTCAAAAAGTACACAGTAAAAGTAGTTCATAGTATTTGTGCAACAAGTTTATGAAGCAATAAGTCCTAAAATTATTCTCATAAATTACCCTGTTCCTCAATCGCAAATAATATAAATGAACCACATGCCATCCTTTACTTTGAAATCCAGTTTCCCAGAGTTGTTTTATTGCATTACCGTAAACCTGTAACTAATCGCGCACTCGAAATACAGGGGCGGCTGGTTTTACCACGCAAAAGTGAAAGACGGCTGGCTTGACCGCAGTTCACAGACACATCCACTGCCGCCAAAACAAGGTAGGGAAGTGATCATCTAGCAGCTGTTGTCTATATCCTATCCTGCTTTGATGTTTGAAAACTCCCAGACAGCTGTTGTACACACATCGTTTACTTGACTACGTGTCCTATCACTTATGTGGTAGAACAGAAACAGTAAGAGGTAAATGATTACTTAGGGGTGTTTGAGGTGAAAAGCTGTTTTTCTTACTGTTTTGACTTTATAGTATTTGTTTCCCTCTAGGACTGCTGGGTAATGGCTGCCATCAGGGGTTTCCCCCTTCTCTCCGTCTGTCTCCTGCTGGTTCATCAAGCCTTTGCCATAAACGACGCTCCCTGCCAGCTCTCCAAAGGGAACTACGCCTTCAACAACTTCAAGAAGCGCCACATTCCCTCTGGTACTCCTACTACTCTGGACCAGAACCAATGGATGAATTTCCTCAAGAATAACGGCGACTGTTCCAGACCCACCCAGTCCTTCCTGCACCCGAGCGACCTGGACAGGGTAATGGCTGTGTGCACATCCGAGGGGGGAGCAACGTACAAGGAGAACATGTGCATCAGCCGGCAGCAGTTCAGCTTTGTCACCGTGAGAAGCGAACCGGGGACGTGCGGCATCAGGAGCATCAAAGAGGAAACCAAACATCTGATCCTGGCCTGTAATGAGCTGAGCAATCAGTGCCTGCCGGTCCACTTTGAAGGAAACCCTCAAGATTTAAAACCAAGTAACAACGCCAAAGGCTGCCAGGACCCACGCACTGGTGATGCTCCCAGCTTCAAACTGACATGGCTCTGCTTATTATCCGTTCTTCTGGTTATCATTTACAACTGTCGAAATTAACTTGAGAAACTAGATAGGACAATAGGTCTCCTGGACACATTTGAGAACATTTGATTTGGAAAGTGTTTGGCTTTAAAACAGTATTTTATATGAATCTCTAAATTACCAAAATATCAACCATATTTTTGGAATCATTTCATTCTTTTAAATGTATTTTTGTACCACTATTATATGCTTGTGCCTATCTGTAAGTTTGTATCTCTGACAGATAATGAGGAGTTGGTGTTCTAAAGGCATTTCATTTTATTCACATCTATACTATTATGTAGAAGAGCATGAATCAAATTGCTGTACAAAAGGGATTTCATTGTATTTAATGCACTGACGGTATCTGTAACAGTCAATGTACCAATACATTTAAAAATAGCCAAAAAAAGAAGAGAAAACTATAAAATGTCTGACTTAAATAAATGTAAGACTGAACTTGTGAAAGTTTCCAAATATTTCCATACACATGTAGTACCAAAACTTGCATGATTAAAATACAAACTCAATCCAAACCACTTTTTTGTATTTGTGAAGTGTCAAAGTTTCCAGAACAAAACCATGAATAGGGCTGGGAGTCAGTGAATCACATGTGCAAACAGCAGGTGAGTCATCCGGATAACCAAGAAAAAAACCTGCAGAAACAAGTCAAGTCAAGTCAGTTGCGCTCAGTGCTCTGATAGGAATGATCAATACCAATACAAAACTGATATCATGACTAGAGTATTGACCTTTACTCATTACACCCAAAGATAGGGCCCAGCTGTACAGTGCAACTTTCAAGATAAAGACATTCATTTCACAAGTTGGCTACACCTTAACAGCGTGTGCTAATATTCAAACAGATCTCAAGATGTAACGTATTATTGTTATTATATATCTTATTAAGCAGTAATAAAGTAAATAGAGACCATCAGACCATTTCTCACACACTAATAATCAGCCTCCACATGCACAGACTGCAGACACACAGAAGATGGCAGTATTGCACAGATGTGCCCCTCTCAGAAAGAGGTCAAAGAAAACGAGTCAAGGTTTCTCAACCATTTTAACTGTAGACTGTGTTTAGATTCATGTTGGTGAGGTTGTTGTTTTGCTCATATCAGTGTTTTCATCCAATCAATTTGAAATACCCAATGTTTCAGCACACAAATAAACCACTTATGTCTCAGATGTTTTTTTCATATTCATCTCTTTTACACGCAGATTCTTGAATGTATACCCATACTAGAGGTCCACATGCATTTATCCCTTTATTCTTTAAACTAATTTAAAATGTAAACTCTTAGAACACTGTATTAACCTCTTAGTGCCATCGGGGGAAAGTATGCCTGGCTCTCCTATTGTCTGTACATTGTTATTGTATTCTTAGTAATCAGTGCATTATTTGTTAGTTGATTTGGTTAGAAGAGAATTATTAGGAGAGCCACCATGTAATCACAAGAGACTTTAAAACTATATTTGGTTTAAGGGCCCCCCTACAAGATTAGGTCGTCATACAGGTGTGGCCTTAACAACTTAAAATGTTTACTTTTGTTAATGAAATGGTAGTTAGTATCCTCTTTTTTTTGTTTTTTGTTAGCTTAGTTTACTGGTAGGTCAATGAGACTGAAGTACGAGAACGCCCTCTGCTGGACTACAAACAATCTACTTCAGACAGCCGGTTGCTCTTAAACACTTTGTAACTAAAACTTCAAACAGCTCGTTAAAGTTGAATATTCCCCTGTTCAAACAAACGTTAGAAATACTAATAAAAAGTGACAGGGTTAGTATGCAGTATTAAAAAACTCACAAACTAATTGCCACGCAGTAACCTTTGCACTAAATGCTCTGCGGCCCCCCTGACAGTTACCTGCTGAACCTGACCCTGGACCTTTTTCACTAAACTCTATGGTGACTTCAACCTATCTTTATTTCTTAAACCCCTAAAAAAAGACCTGGAAAAACTGGAGGTCTTCCCTCGGCAAGTCAAACATGTCATTTCTAAAGCGATGAACCTCCCTGTCTTTGCTTTTAAAGCTGATCATATTCTCAGTACCAAGAAGAAACAACTCCAGAAGAAGGTCATCATTAAAGTTTGTCTCATTTAGGAAGATGACAGATGGAACTTTAGTAATGCATCTTAGTTTGGAGGCAAAGATTGAAATGCTAGTTAAATTGTGATTTGGTGCATTGACTGCACGTGGCTGAGTGGGTAATAAAGCTCACAGAGGATCCTTTGGAGAGAAATGCAGCCCTGATGTTGTAAAACTTTCCATTCTTCCACAGCGTATCATTATAAAACCTTTCCTTCTATAATGTTCTACCTCGTGATTCTGGTGCAACGAGAGTGTTTGTTCGTTTATAATTTAGTTTTCCAACTTTTTTTTCTCATCCTTTCATTTTCTCACAGGCTGTTGGCAAACGTCATATGATCATGAGGAGATCACAGGACGCACCTAAACTTGATGGTATTTTTTCTGTTTCCTGCCCCGAGGCTCCAGGGTATGATATTTCTGCTGAGTGCTATTGAAGAAATAATAAAACACATCAATATGTCACCATTCCCAATTCTGGAGACTCTAGGGATGCACACTGGTCACATACATTGAAAGTAACCAGAGAGTGACCTCCAGTGAATTATTTAACTATAGAGTCATAGAAACAAACACATAAAGTCAAATGCACACATTTACACACATACACACACGCTGACAACCAATCATGGCTGTGGAAAAAGCAACAGCGAACAACAAGCGTTCACTCGGGTCAGAGAGGAAAGGCAACGGGAGAATAAAAGAATGAGTGCAGAGTGAGAGGCGGTGTGAGGGTGGGGGATGGGGGGGCAGAGTGGTAGGATGCAAGAAGAAGGAGGGGTAAGATAAAAAAAACAGGGCTGCACTTTAATTGAACTTTTTAGTTGGTTTTAAAAAAAACAGCACAGGAGCATAAAATAGGGCGAAAAGCAGTGAAAGTATGGGAAACAGCGCTTTTCTTTTTCTCGGCTTTCCCTCATTGCATCTATCCTCTCATCCACTGTAGCTCACTGTACTTCACACGACCATCCCCATAAACATCTTGATCTACTTCACTTCCTTTCTTTACATATTTGACCTCCCTCCTTTAAACCCTTCCCTTCTGTTGTCCCCTATCTTCCTGTTGAACTTAGAGTAATGCAGCATCATTCAGTCCATACAATTCTGTTTTACAGGGCTGTTGTCACGTAGCACCTCCGAGGGGCCCTTGGCTCGTTGAACTGTAGGTGGCAGTGGCAGAGTGGAACACTGCAGAAACAGAAGAGAAGTCTGGACCACGACTTTGAGCTAATTTAAATAAACGTTGTTTTTAGTTTCGATTCAACACGCCTTCAGCTTTTCTCCTTCTTAATCTAACCTCTCTCAACTCTCGCTCTCCCTCCATCCAGACCAACTCATAACAAATGAGCGTGATAATTAGAACCACAAAGACTGGAGGGGGAGGGAAAAGTAAGGGCGGGGGGGGTGAAGGACAAAAGGGTATGAGTAATACAGGCGTCTGGGTGCAACTGCCCAGGCATCTGGAGGTCTAGTCTCATGTACACAAGAAGACTCAGCTTGAGTCATGCACAGACGCACAGACACACACACACACACACACACACACACACACATACACACACACACACACACACACACACACACACACACACACACACACACACACACATGCACACACACACACACACACGCACGCACGCACGCACAAACAAACACACACACACACACACACACACACACACACACACACACACACACACACACAAATACACACTAAATCCAAAATCCCCTCTGATGCTATCAATGCAAAAGTTCCAGTGTAAAGTGACGAGATGCGTGTGGGCAGTATTATAAGAAATGAATTACACTTTCTGTTAGATTCCTGTAAGAGTGAGAATAAATGAATTACAAATGCCTGGTTGAGAAAGACTTCAATACCAACATGCATGCATGCACACACATTCATGTAGACGAAGCTGCATTCAAAGCATATTTCACACACAGATGGCCCAATTAATAGGATATTTGCGCCCAAAATCTTTTTATTTTTGTCCAGCTGTGATTCCACACATAATTCTGCACATGCACACTTTCAATCTCCATTCTCCGTTCCTCTTTTCTTATCTTTTTCCCTCATTCTGTAAACGCTACAATCTCCTCTGCTCTAATCAAACCCACATGGTTTTGGTGGGTCAGCACGGCAGCAGCTTACAGTGCTTCACACTTTTGGCCGTAAATGTGTGTGTTACACTGTGGCTGTTTGTTGAGGACACAGTCCTTTAAAAAGAAACCCTGTGTGTCCTGCTGTATAAGGTTGGAGTGATTACTGCATGTCAGACTGTGATATAAGAAAACAGAGGAGGCAGAACTGTGCAGTATTTCATAAGAAAAGGGCACAGATTAAAGAAAAGGACACCACTTTGTGTCGCAGAACAGTTTTTTCCCGTTTCCTGCCCAGTTAATCTTCCCTCAACCCTTCATATTTATCGCAGGACCCCTAGGGGAGGTCCTAACCCGCCACAGCAGTAAATCATAAGAGAAAGATAAATCGGGGCACTTTTGTCTGCATGCATGTGCACATCTTGCCCAGTGGCTTCCCCTGGGGGTAAAGGCCACTGATAATGACTTAGGAGTCGGCGATGAGGAAGGCCAGGGTCAAGTTCACATCTGGGATTACCAGGGTTACCAGGGTTACTGGTGAGCAGTTTTTACTGGGGGTCATCTGATAAAGTGGAGAATGCTACGGAAGAGTGACTTTACTACAGGCTGATCACACACACTTTCACTGGCACACACTTTAACTTGTGCAGACAAGGAGCTCCTTTTCCAAAATGAATGTTATAAGGACATCATCTACTATGGACGGCACCGTATTAAAACATAAAGAAAATGTTGCATGAAGTTTAATATGGTGCATGTATAGTTTCCCATTCCACACCCAGATAAACTTGGGGACAATACATGTTCTGTAGACAGTCCAACCGGTTCAGATATGTCATTTGAATAAGGAGAGGAAATAGGAAACAATAAGCAGCACAGGAGGAAGTGAGAGTGGAGATATTGTAGAGTTCACGCTGAGGAGGGCGCTGATACAAGGTTCAGCCTGATTCAAATGAGACAGACCCCCCAAAAGGAAAACAGAGAGTAAAATACAGATTATTATGGTTTCGACTGCTGCAACTGTGTCTCAATGTCAGATTTCGTTTTTTGAAAATGATCAATTTGGGACAGAACAGGAAAATAAAACATTGAATGCACGGATATAGAAAAAATGAAAAAGTATGTATTGATAACTCTCATTGTAGATAAATCTGTTGATAATATAAAGGTAAAGCTAAAACGATGTCAAACTGACACAGCAGCTAAGCTCCCCAAAGGAGATGCTGGAAACAGTAAATGTTAGGAATTGTTGCTCAATTAAGGACTGAAGTTATTGATGTATTATCTAAACAGTTGCTTCAGTACAAAATATAACTTAGGTATCAGGATTTTCCAAAAGCAAAACAGACAGTTTTGTATTAAAGCTGCAGTTTATTTCTTCATTCTTAATGGTGTCACTCTGCCATGAACTCAGGCTGCTAAGAGACAAATGTTATTATAAACAAGTCACAATACTCTTTGTTTGGCTTGCATGTGATAAAGCATGTGAATCTCTGCGTTGGCGGTTGAGTATATCAGTTACAAACAAGGATCTAGGTATGGGAGAGAAACACAGAGAGATGAAGACAACAAAAGGACTAACAGTATACGGGCGAATAATGGTTGGAAGGGAACTTAAGGAAATGAAGATGAGTGAAATAAAGTTGGCACCAGAGGAGCAAACCAATACCTCTACACCTCGAAAGACAGAGGAGTCTCTCTTTACATATCTGCTTAATTCTCTCAGTGTCTCAAGCTCTCCATCACTGTCACTCTCTGTTTGCCTTTGATCTCCAAGCTCTCTCGCTCTCTCGCTCTCTCGCTCTCTTTGCTGACTCACTCTCCCTATCCTGTTCCCCAACAATGAGATAAAAAATGACCTGCACTCTAGTCTCTAACTTTCTCACTAACGCTTCCCCCCTTTTCTTTCTTCCATCCTCTCCCTTTCTGTTTTCCCCTTCTCCTTCTCTTCAGCGTGTTTGAGGAATGTGTCAGAGCGGCACAAAAGAACAAAAGCTTGACAGGAGGAGGAGGAAGAAAATGAGGAGGGTTGGGGGGGGAGAAAGTTGCGTGAGGTAAAGGAGAGGCAGAAAGGAAAAGGGGGAATGGAGGGAAGGAATGAGTGCAGAGAGAAAGGTTGATAGGAGCAGAGCACGGTTGAGTGCATCTGAATGCTGAGCGGTGCTTTGTCATCACGTGCTGACATGCAGCATCACACACATTTCAGAGCTCTTTATCAAGCCCCCTCTGGACAGCACGCACACAAGATGGGTGAGGCTGTCGCTGGGCTGCACGGCTGCCTGTTGGATTCAGTGGCCTTTGATGCATTTCTTGTTGTGTCATGCTAATATGCTAATAGCCTGCAGCGAGGCTGAAGATGAATTTTCCCAACACCGGACAGCTCTCCATTGTAACCTTTGTGTTTGCATCAGTCACTTCCAAACTGGGCATGATCAACTCTCCTTCATCTGAACAGGCCATGTTGCAGAGACCACCGTAGCAGTAGAGAGGCAGCCTGATGCTGTGGTTTACATTCGTATATAAAATATGTAGTGGATGTGAACCAATCAGGCCTTTAAATTGTACTTTTCTACTTTCTATTGTTTTATTTCATTATTACATGAGCAAAAATGCAAGTCGGCTGTAATGGTGAACCAAGATGGAGGTGGAAGAGGAAATTACAGTTGGCTGTCCATGCCTCACGGTTATTTGGAACTTGTGAGCACATGCTGTGATTGTGGCATGGTGTGTGGCCAATGACGTGTATGTGTGTAGGTGTGCGCGTGTGTGTGCGTGTGTGTCTCTGATAACGGAAACAATGTGAGTGAGCTTTGTTCACATCAAACAGAGCAGCTGACCCGATGCAAGGCTCTGGATTTGAACGCATGTCTGTGCGTAAAAGCGCGTATTGCGTTACCAAGATTCAATCTGAGCCAGTTATTCACCTTTGTTAGTCAGTGAGTATAAATCTGGCATGGAGCCGGTGTATTAGCGGGGTCCGGGGTGTGTGCGTGAAGTCTATGGCCTGTTGGGGGGGCTTCCTCCAAGATGCCCGGTTTACCTCGCGCTAATTCGCCGTGCAGTGTAGCGGATGGGATCATCCATCAAAAGTCAATAGTTAACGTCGGCTTTGTCCCGTTGCCATCCATCATCAGCGCGTGCGTGTGCATCGACAAACACTGTGTGTGTGGGTGTGCGTGCTCTTTATAGGACTCCCTCCAACCACGCGGGCCCCTGACCCTGCCCCACAGGCCCGTCGACGCGCGGTTCCAAATGCCCCGGCGTCTCCTCCTCCTTTCCCCTTTCTTCCGTCCGAGCAGCGGGGGG
>NC_136905.1:17715152-17740152 GCF_949606895.1 Notothenia rossii
ATTCTACACGTTCCTCCTTCACACACTTTACGACCCCTTTTAACTTCTTGTCTTCCCTCTGTTCCCCCTTCTCGCCCCTTCCTGCCCTCCGTCCCTCCCTAATTCTCCCCGTTGCTTTCCCCGTTTTCCCAAACATAGCCTCTGTTTGTCCGTCTCCAAAGCAAACATTTGCAACCGGCGCTTTGCTCTCGTAACGATGAGCGCATCACAAGTTATCACTTCTCAGTGATCGCCTGCTCCACCTTTGTTGTTTCTCTCTCCATTATCTCCCTTCCCATCTGAATGGCGTCACATACATCAGTGCATTCATTCATCTATACATCCAACAATTAGCATGCATTCAACGATTTATCTCCTTCTCTCTTCATCTGTCTTCAGAGTCATCCACGCTGGGAAACTGACAGTAAGATCAGCTGTGAGCAGACTCTGCAGAAAGGAGAAGGGCCTAAAACATCCTGGACCCGAGAGATCACCAATGACGGCAAACTGATCCTGGTACAGCACAAACTATACACTAATCCAGAGTTTAGATGTAGAAGCATAAAGATTCTATAGAGATGTTGCGTTTGTGCAACTAAATTACTACAGACTATAATCTGAAGTGTTTTCTTTAGATTGTATAATTATATAATTGAGCTTAGAGAACTGAAATGCCAATGTAATTATTTTCCTGGCAGGAGATGAAAGCTTCTGTGTCACGTTTGAAGTCATGGAAGGGAGTGTGCAAACAGTGTCTAATCTGAAAGGGCAGGGCAAACAGATAACTTGGACGTAAAGTGATTTGTGAAGTGAAGGCTGATAAAGAAACACAACAAACGATGTTACTGAATATAATTATTTCTTTCTGACAGCTACCAAAACTCTCCTCTGTGAAAAATAAGGTGCAAATCCACAGAAAGAACTCTATTTAATAAGAAATGACCAGGCTGTCACAGGTTGAATGAAAAATAACTATCTGACGAAATTAACCGGTTAACCATTCCAACCAGAGAATGCATCCTAAAGTTCTCTCAGGAGTAAAACAGAGCTTCAAATTGAACACACTTTAAACATAAATATTTTTTGAAACAATGGTTGCTTGGGTGTTTTCAAATCAGAGACTCCTGGCCTGTTTTTAAAACACCAAAACTACAACTGCTCTTTAGAAGCCAGCCGTAATATAACATGTTTTGCAGGGAGCTGTATGTTTGCTTAAAAAGACTCCTTATTGTTTGTTCGAAAGAGTTTCGCATAGTGATATATTCACCACTGGAGACATTATCAACTGCTCAATTTGGAGGTTTAAAGGTTTAAAATCCACATTTATGATAATACTTAAAGGTGGGGTAGGTAAGTTTGAGAACCCGGCTCGAGATACACTTTTTGTTGTATTTCATGGAATGCTCTTAACATCCCGATAGCAATGAATATCTTAAGAGCTTTGACAAAAAATCCATAACAAAATGTCATCTGTGGAAGCCGTAGTACTGTAAAAAGCACGACCAATCATCTGAGCCGGCCCGGCTAAAATAACTGGATGGCCTACCTGCCTGTCAGCCTTCCATCTGTGCACAAACTTATCTCGTGCCCTCATTGGTCATGTGCACGTTCGTGTGTGTTGGAGGAGGGGCTCTGTAAGGAAGCGGCAGATTTTTTCCGGCTGTGTATTTTCAAATTCTAGCGCACTCAAGCTGGTTTCTCCAAAATTACCTACCCCACCTTTAACTTTTAAAAACTGCCAGTATTTAACCACCCACATTCTCCTCTTTACAGACCATGGGAGCAGACAATGTGATATGCAGCAGAGTCTACGAGCGGCAATGAGCAAGAGCACTTCTCACTTTTTGTCCTTCCAGCCCCCCCCCCTCTCCTGCATCACCACTTGCATCCCAACTCACCCTTTGTTAAGGCGGCACTGGGAGATAGCAGTCTCAAGTTATTCTAGTATCTCTGTTATCTTCACTATGTAATTCATGTGGTAACTGTATCTAGTATTTCGCATATCTACACGATGGTCTTGGCTCCTGAGTTATCCCGCTGTCTCTCCAGCTCCAGCAAACGTGACCAGCTGGGTTTTAAACACAAAATTATGATAGATTTGTTGATTGACAGCTCATTTATTTGGCATTGTGTGCGTGTCTGTGTGTGTGTGTGTGTGTGTGTGTGTGTGTGTGTGTGTGTGTGTGTGTGTGTGTGTGTGTGTGTGTGTGTGTGTGTGTGTGTGTGTGTGTGTGTGTGTGTGTGTGTGTGTGTGTGTGTGTGTGTGTGTGTGTGACTACATTTGTAGATGTGTAACCAATCTTTGAGCTCTTCAGGTCAGTTTTGATGTGCCCCTTCCTCTCTTTTCCTTTAGCCCTACTCCACAAATGTAACCTTTTCTATCTCATGACGACATTTTATATTTATTACTACACTAGGAGTCTGATACAGTACTGCTAAAGTTTTTACTCTGTCTCTTTTTTATGAAATGTGATCCTAGGAAACAACACTTTCTATGGAAAAACAATAAAGCACGATATTAACTCAGCCTGATGTGGATTCTTGGCCCTCCTGAACTGAAAACCATTAAGGGCATAAAGCGATTAACAGGGCACACGTTTTATGGTTTGTGAGTGTAGCTGCAGAACATGTACACATTAGATAGCAACATCTTATTTTAGGCTCTCGGCAGCTGTCTGCAACTAGAATAACTTGTCTGCCCCCCCCCCCTCTCCGTCTCTCTTGTCCCCTCTCAGTTTTTCTGTCTTCCAATCCATCTCTCTGTCAATCATCTCTCTGCCACATGCCCTCGTTATTCCTCCCTCGTTGTGATTCAAGGTTCAACATCTTTTTCCATTTGAGTCTTTTCTCTGTCAGCTCACTTTTCTATCACACATTTGGATTTGCTCGTCCTGCAATTTTCCCTGGCATGTGAGGCGACATGCAGAGAGCCAGCTGAGGGACTGCCACTATTAGACTGCAACGTTTCATTTCCATTTCACAGGCCAATTGGATTTTTTGTTCATATAACTCTGGAAAAGTCTTTAAAGGCATGTTGACGTACAGGAATAGTTTAAAAATGTTGGGAAAGCGACTTGACAATACTCAAATGAGAATAATCATACCACACTTAGCTTAGCTTAACAGAAAGACTTGAAACAACTAGCCAGGCACATCGTGGAGGTAACAACATTGGCATAACACGTGGGTTTGCTATCCTGGCTCCAAAATGGTGGAATGAGCTCCCCATTGAAATCAGGACAGCAGAAAGCTCACACATCTTCCGGCGCAGACTGAAAACTCATCTCTTTAGACTCCACTTCGAGCGATAGAATTACTAACAAAGCACTTATATACTAATAAAGAACTGGCTTATCTAAAGCCAGTTGAGTAGCACTTGAAATGTTTGGCTCTATGAAACCTGATGTACTTATATGATTCTGTTTTCTTCAAATTTGTACTTTGTTGGTCGAACGCACTTATTGTAAGTCGCTTCGGATAAAAGCGTCCGCTAAATGTAATGCATAACAGCACCCATAAAGCTCACTTTTTTACGTGTTACATAGTTTTTCTAGGGCAAAAATGACAACACGCTGCTGTCCATCACTGCCTGAAATTGTCAGTATTTAAACCTTGGCTGGTTTGTAGATTTCGCAATTTATTTGTCGGAGAACTCGTTTTTTTCCCCCTGTTTCCAGTCTTTACGATAAGCTAGGCTTACTGGCTGCTGGATCTAGATTTTACCTATACTATGACCTTAATGTCACTTGCTATTATTCCCAAATATTCAAAAAACAAAACCAGTCAAACCATATGCCATGCCTGTTATTTAGTTAAACCATATGCCATGCAGTCAGTCATTTGACAGTCTGAAAAGCAGCAATGCATTTTGGGTCATTTGAGTTTGTCCAGTAAGCTCATAAATTCTAAATACGTTTCAGAAATTCTTGCTAGTCTAGTAAACTTCAGTCTAATGTCTAAATACCTAGCAGTCAAAAATGTACATACTAAACTTTACGTCATACTTGGTATGAATGGTATGGTTAGTATGCCATTCAAACACAGCCCTAGAGGTGAATTTTGGAATGTTTTGGGTCGAACAGTGAGCTACTCGTGAATCATCAAATGGTCGGAAACAGGAGGAAATGCCAATTTGATTACAGGGCACAGCAGATTGACAGCAGATGTGCTTGACAAGAAGAGAGCTGTTAAGGGAACTGGAAATGAAAAAAGGCGCTGAGAAAGATGGATGACTCCCGGTTTACACACACACACACAATCACACACACACACACACACACACACACACACACACACACACACACACACACACACACACACACACACACACACACACACACACACACACACACACACACACAGGAATTTAGTGATGCAAAATGTCTCTTTTCTTTTACAAACTATCTCTTCTTTATTTCTCTTCTTGCCCTGCAGCTGTGTAGTTACAGTGTGACCCCAATAAAGTCCCCTCCTCTGCCTGCTGCCCCAATAAAAGGGGTAAATTACTACCCCTCCCTCACTGTTTATTACCCCCTGGGGCAGTAAAAGGCAGCTGTCTGGCCTCCTTCAAAAAGGCTGGCCTGCGCCGGACCCCTGTAAAAAAAACACACATGTACACACACACATTCACACACTAAACTAAAAACACACATTCTGGGAACTCTTCACACATACCATTAAACACTCACAGTACACACAGCTCATAAAGCACCGTCGTGACTCACCCTAAAGGGGGACAACAAACTGCCTGGTGCACAAAAACAGCAAAAAAAGACGTTGCCCCACAATGTCTGAAAAACAAGAACAACCTGAACTAAGGGTGACGTGGTATTCCTGTACTGACAATAAACATGAAATATAGCTATCATATTTATAATCCAGCGCCTCTTAGTCAATGCTTTTGTACAATGAGGCCTACTCTTTCCACCTTTCTGCACTCATATTCTGAGTGTCATTCTTTTGCAAACAGAGAAACTCCTGACTGCATTGTTATCCCTGCAGGTTGTTGGCTTTTCCCGAAAATGTAATGAGGAACAGGAGACAGATTGGCAACATCGGGACAGACATACCTCACTCCTACACTCCCTGTTAGTCTAGAAATAAACAGGGACACACTAGAAAGAGTAAAAACATACCCATGCATACCAACAAAATAGAAAACACCTGTATGATGAAGGCACACGCCGACACATAACTAATGCACTTCATCCATCAGAATTAAGTGGAATTGGATACCCTTTTAGCATGTCTAACAAGGTAACCATAGCTATCTGAATAGAAACCAAACGTTAGCCTCTTTGTGTGAGAGCAGGTAGATTAGGTGCCCCGGGGCCAAGGCTCAGTCAGGCCGCTGTTTGATATATGACTTTGTGTGCAGATAGAAGTGTAGTGTGTGTACTTGTCTGCATACTTCAGAGCATGTCACAAAAGCCAAGATGGGTGATTTGTGATCTGGTTGAAGCAATTATTGCCACACAGGTCCAGTGCATTCTGTGTGATGTAGTAAAGAAGAGGGAAAGCAGGTAGAAAAATTGCCCGCAGGACATCATAACGGGGAAAAAAGTTGCACGTCTTCGTGCAAACAGGCACACAAATTCATAGAAAGAGCAAACATGTGAGAGAGTGATGAAAGGTGAGTTTCATTAAACACCCTAACATACTGTACTGTCTCTGTCCATGATATTGATTTACACCCACACACACCTGCAAGCCTGCACAAAGTGATACACACATCGAACAGTCACACGCACAGTGGTAAAGTGCACCAATGTCCTGTGGCAAACGTAATTAGACCACCCAGGAACCTGTGAGGCCTCTTGTAAAACGTTGGTCAAGAATAGTACACATGTGGGCATACCTCACACACACACACACACACACACACACACACACACACACACACACACACACACACAAACACACACACACACACACACACACACACACACACACACACACACACACACACACACACACACACACACACACACACACACACACACACACACACACACACACACACACACACACACACAAACTGCTGCTCTTAAATCCTTACAGTCTCAATGTTTATGGGCAAAAGCAGGGAAGGTATTCGGTGAAGGTCTTGGGAAGACGTCTCTGAATAAATGAAGAGAATATGGTTGGCACACATGACACTCAAACTTTCAAAAACTCTTCTCTTTAATGTCTGGGCACAGAATTCTGCCCGAGGGGAAAATAAAATTGTGGAACGGAAAGAGGTGGGGAGAGTAAGTGAGAGACTAAAGGAGGGATGAGGTAAGGAGGAAATGTGACATGCTAACTAAAGATGATTTATTCATTTACACATCGATGAGTTAAAGATTTATCTCATTTACTTTGCTCAGACATCTGGAGATCTAATGCTAGCACCATGGGGGGCATCATCATCATCATCAGCATCATCATCATCCTGCTCCTCTGCTTAGCGTAGGACAATGGTCTCACAGTATACCCGAGCTAAGCTGAATGAAGTCTTTGTAGAGATGAAGAATGTAATATTAAAACTGATTACAGACTCTGACGCTGACCTCCGGGTAGACAGGGAGGGAGATGATGGAAAGATGCAAGATACTGTTTTTGCTGACAGAATAAGAGAAAAGAGGCCGAGAGTAAGGGAAGTTAAAGAGAGGGAAGAGTTATCTAATGAGAGGAATAAGATTGCGTTTAAAACAAAGTAAATGAATATACTCTTTATATCCTTTAGAGTTACTTCTCAGAAAATAATGAATAATGTTAGCATTAAACAACTCTTTAAACACGCCCTTACAATCAAAAGGTACAACAAATTAAGTAGTTCATAAATAATACTAAATAAAAGTAGATCAAGTAAGGTTCCGTTCAGCTAATATCTTAATGTAAATTGTTTTATTTTTGTGGTTTAATATTTTATATAGAACATTTTTATCTTCCCAAATTGTGTCCGACCATTTGCTTCGTTGTGGCTCCTCATGTATTTTCTCATCTGTTTACATAACTACATATTGTACTCGGCTTTAAATAGGAGACACACAAACACTGCAAAGCATACAGCCTATACAGTTCACTTTCAAACCCAGTTGGGTATAGTTTATAATGGAGCAGCATATAATGGAAAATTAAACACAATCTATTGGAATACAATGCAGCTGTTGTGTCTTTATTCTTCACAGCTTTCAAAATGTTATTGTGTTTTTGTTGAAATTGTAAGAAATGTGTATACTAAGTTGTCTGTTTATTACTGGGATCATACTTGGATATGTGGCTTTGTGTTATATCATTCTAGCCTCCACCCTTCTTGTTTCAGGCTTCCCCCAACATGTTGGGACAACAAGCTCTACACCAACTCCAGGAAATCATTTCTGTTTGGACTTCGCTTTGCCCACAGGGACAATACCATGCCGCAACAGGACACACTTTTAGAAAACTAAGACATCTTAAAATATAACTATCCTAAAACTTTGGTCATGTTCACATGCATCCTGCAACATAAGAATAATATGTAGAGAAGGAGAAAGTAAAGAGAGGCGCCCAGGGGATCATCAGGCATTACAGGATGATCAACTGTCAGAGCTCCATGACTCACTTCTTTTTTTATAGCTCACTGTCAGGGCACACTCTCACACACCGATGCACAAAGGAACACTCTCACAAACACGAACACTCTCACACACACACACACACACACACACACACACACACACACACACACACACACACACACACACACACACACACACACACACACACACACACACACACACACACACACACACACACACATGCCAGCAGCCAAATGTTTCTGTGGTCGGTTTACGCGTTGCCCTCTATTATCAGTTTAAATCAAGCATGTACAAGGTATTTGTTCCCCTTTTTACTGTGCAACCTTTGGTTTAATTTGTACTGTAGCTTATTTGATCTAAGTGTTCTTGCATCTGTATGAGTTTGCTAGGTTGTGCATGTGTCATACAGGAGCATGTACTGTAGGTGAGTAAGTAAGTGTGTAATGTTAATGGCTTCAGCAGAGCTCCCCTGATGTGGACAGCAGGCATCCCAGGCCTGTTACACTCTGTTATACTTTACTGAGATGTTGAACACAGGTGTGTGTGTGTGTGTGTGTGTGTGTGTGTGTGTGTGTGTGTGTGTGTGTGTGTGTGCGTGCGTGCGTGCGTGCGTGTGTGCTGGGAGAATAATAGCTCAAATGTATGAATGACTTGAGCCAAACACACACACACACACACACACACACACACACACACACACACACACACACACACACACACACACACACACACACACCTCAGCTATGCGTTTTTGTTATGGATCAACAGATTCTTTACAAAGAAAAACCTGGAAATGAGTCCATTAAATTAATTAAACTTCGAGTGATCCCAGAGGGCTTACTGAGGTATAGCATTATGAACCTTTAGGAGGAGAAAATAATAGCTGGGGTTGGATCACTGGTACTTTTAAGGAGCCTGCATTTGATTACTGCATACATGAGGTTTAGCTTATCACCCTCCCTTTCTTTTCTTCCCTCCCTTCCTCACTCGCTCCATCTCTTTCCTCTTTTGACCAGCTCCAGACGGCAGTGAGGCCAACACATACCGGAGACCAGCATGTCATCTCTGGACACAGCGTATTGCTGGCTGAGGTGTGCTGCGGTGTCGTTTGATTGGTTACAGAGGACTGTGATTTAGGTAACAGAGATGGAGGAAGAACACCTTGTAAAAAAGAAAAAAAACCTACTGGCTGCTGCACTCACACATTGAAATGTGCTACCCACAAGTTGCTGTGAGAGTGCCATGTTTTCTGAAAAAGGAAAGCTGTGCACTCTTCATGGGAAGGAGAAGTGCACACAGAAAAGATGAAAGAAAATCATCACGATAACCAAAGGCGTGACATATTGGCACGGCAGTAGGAGTGACACTGCAAGAGCACCATGGTGACAGATAGAAAACAGGCTCGTCTGCTAACACTACACTGTCACCACCGTCTAACTTATCCACAAATCACAGATGCAGTCTTACTGTACTGCAATGATGATATGTAGCACACTCATGCTGGGGTCTGCTACTGCCCTCCATCTATCCATCCACACAGCAGGGCTGTATGTCTACCAATGCTTGACTAATCTTCCAGCAGGCAAAGTATTCCATGGACATGCCATCTAAGGTAGAACGGCCAGACATGCCTTGTGCACCTCAACCTAAAATGTGCATTTGCTTTGAAAGGGGAACTCGGCACACTGAGCAGTATCCGTCATTTGAATTTTGTCTCTGATATACCTCACATCAAGTTTAAGGTTGGTGTTGTAGTTCTCACAAGTTTTAGACAAGGACACATCATTGCACATCTTATTACAATATGCATCCGCAATATCTTCACATCTAGAAAAAAACCGAAACTCTTCAATGCCTAATCAATGTTAAAAATCCTTAGGGACATAGATAATAAAGTATGCGTTCCACCTTATTCAATATTCACTTTGCTGTGCATGAGTAGTTTGTAAAAGCTGTAGAAGTTACCTACTGTTCATTGATTCAACTTGTGTTTTAACAGCAACGCAACTTCTCAGAGTTCAATAGTATGCCAGATGTTAATAGGCTCCTGCGTAGCTCCCAGTGGTGTGAAACAGTCCGGATAGGTGTTTGTTTTGGCCCTCACTGCAGTTCCACCTCTATGCAGGAATCTGTGGTTGTGTACAGTGAGGCTTGTTTGCATGTGAGCAAACACATCTGACCTAACATACGGCTGCCAGTCAGCAAGAATACTGACACTTACAGTAGCAGCTACCTGCCAAAAAAAAATCTAACGTGGGTTGCTCAAACATCAAAAGTGTGTTTGAAAATTGGTGATATAAGATGAGAATCGGAACAACTACAAGATGAAAAAGAAAAAAATGAAGAAGGAGGATGATGAAGCAGAGGAAGGCAATAATGGCAAGGACACTTATGGAAACCAATGTCATTAAGGCAGTAACTGTAAAGAGTAATGAGGAACAAACCAAGGTCAATTAGCCAATAATCATTATCTTTTCTCCGAATGGATTAATAAATCTAAAGCTAATGAAGTTCTTCTCCTTTCCAGATGTGTTCGCCACTTAAGAGTTTACTCTCCAAACCCAGTGCACTCCCTGTACTTGTCCAAGCAGAAACACATTGCCACATCATGAGTCTTGAGTGAGAGAGCCAGAGAAATAAAAAGTCAGTAACGCCATTTGAATGTGAAAAGAGGAATTCAGCAGCATAATGTGAACCAGTCATCAGCTGATCATCATGACAATCAGAAGACAGAAACTGGCTATGGATGATCTTTGCAATAAAGGGAACATTTCACAGATTTTGTCCAGCTGTCACAGTACTTAAGAACAACATGAAGATGTTCAGGCTGGCTTGGAAAGTACATTAGTTGAAAAAGAGCGACATCAAGTGGTGACAAGTGTAATAGCAGCAGTCAATAGACGCACATTTTAATCAGAGCTGTTTTTTTTGCGTGCAACGACACAACAAAAAGTACTCCAGCTATAACTTTAAGTGAAAACTAAAAAAATCCCTCAAATCTACTTAATTAGTAAACTCGACTAAAACATAGACACAATCAAATACATGAAAACACAGGGGGGGGAAAACAATACCAATACCAATGAAGCTGAAGAGATGAATGATAATGAAGAGAGGCGAAGTCCCGCCCATCTACTTCCGACCCATGGGACCCCGGAAGCGGAAAATTATACATTGAAGTCAATGGAGAGAGAAAAGTCATCTTTCGATCCCGTTTGAATTGTGACACGAATGACACATATGATGTTTTTCAAATTAAAAGAACATTTTGCAAGTCAAACAAATAAAAATGTGTCGTAAAACTGTGAAGTTACACATTTTTTTGTGTGAAACCGCTCAGTGAATACAGGTCTCTGGTCTCACACGCGTCACCATTACAAAGATGGCCGTCACGTTAGCAAATTTCACCTGTTTCTTTCAGAATGAGGCGAAAAGTATAAAACGAGGTGAAAATCACTACAAGTCTGGGCATGTTGAGAGCTGTAAATACACAAAAGGGGAGTTAGTCGGTTCTGTAAGAGCCAGGATGCAGGACCGGCTTTACAGGGTTTCGTTGAGTAATATAATATGAGTGCAATGTTTAACGTTAACGTCAGCTAGCTAACATTAGCTAACAAGGTACACTAACGTGTTTTTGTTTTAGCAACTAGTTTTCTCCTTAAGAACTTTGTGGTCTCTGTGTATGCTGTGGATAACATTAGTGTTCACAAGAACAAAATACACTCCAGTGTTTTGTTTTAGTTGCTCTTCAGATTGAAGCGGCCAGTTTTATATCGACTATACTGTATGTGTGATCTCCTTTTACATCTCGTTGTGTCATTTGAGTTTATTTGCTGTGTGTAGATTCAAGGATTTTGGTTATCTTGTCCATTTGTTTGTTTATCTAGGCACAGCTGTGTGTGACTCCCTCTGGTACACTGGTATGTGTTTTCCTAATGTAGAGAGCATTGATTAATTAATAAACTACACACTGACTCTAGATCCTGAGCAAATCCTTTTTTTTTGTTGATCAAATGTTTTTCAAAAATGTATTGTATTATATAACAGCTGCACATCACAGACCGGAGTCTATGCTACTTTGTTGTGTGGACCACGAAGGAGGCGATTATTATCCCCATCCCCAAAGACCCTGCATGGCATGGAAATCTCCTCCTCCTGGAAAAATTCTACACCCAGCATATGCTCCCTGTGTTGGCCAGTAGAGAGGAGGACATTTAAATAAACATACTCTTAACACCCTCGGACTCTGCGTTGTGTTTCGTATGTGTGATGGGGTGTTATGCAGAGGGGAGGAAAACAGGCCACAGCAGATCGGAATTGTGGTGGAGATGCTGAGCAGTTATTTAATTGTTGCATGTAATTATTATTATACTGCGTGCTTCTTAGTTATTCCATCTTTTGCTGTAACATGGATCTGTATGTAACTCTATATTTACTTATCTACCACACTTCCTTCTACATCATACACCATCATTATACATGATGGTGTATATAGGATATATATATTTGTATACATATCTGTAAATTGTATAATTTTATTTTTCGTATTTGGGATTGTTGGAAACGTCTTTTTGATCTGTCTATAAACACAAACTAAGTAAGATTGACAAAGTTGACTTTGAAATATATATTCTTTATGAAAATAGTAATGAATCCAAATGAAACGTTGGACTGAACTACAACTACGCCTTTACATCTCTGCGGACTGTTTTTCAGTGGGTTAGTGGAGTTAGTAGTTTTCAGTTCCCTGGACTGATCAACAGCTAAGCTCCCTTTCTCTTTTGTCCACTCAAATACACTTGGCCCTTTCTCTTTTCCATGTAGAAAATGGCAGCTGTATATTCTGCTTTTCTCATCTGGCTCCCTGTCTGCTCGTCTACTATGAGAAAATTATATAAATGACTAATAATCATTTAAACCTGTTATTACCAATATTTCACAAATTCTTCATGTAAACTTAAGAGTACAGCTGTATGTTGAGTATGTCAACTTTGCTTGGTTCATCTTACTGGGGGGCAGCTACATGGATGTCGGTGCAGTCCACAATCATTTTGCAGTTGAAGGCAGAATGAATTTATTATTGACTCAGAATGAAGCACAACTTTGTGTCATACAATACATTGACTTTATTTGTAAATGTGTAAAAAGATATGAGCATTGATTAACAGGCAGGACCTGCAGGAACAGAGAATGGTGATGGATGGAGCTGGGAAGAGAGAAGAATAAAGAAAACAGATCAACTTTATTATCGGATATAAAAAATTCAATTTCAACACAAGTTGCCGCTTCTACAGTTTTCTAGTATGTAAAGATGATTTCACATGACCAATGCAAAATATCACACTCAATACATGTGTGTCTCTGGGGGGTGCATTGTGCCTTTGATGTATATAAATAATATACCATAACCAAATACTATTACCAGTGGAAATCAGGTTGCCAGAGCAGGTCAGTCCAGTGTGCATGTTCCTCAGGGTCTCAGCAGTTACAGGTGAGGTAAAGAAAATAAAAGGGAAAAAGGTCAGTAACAACACTTTGAATAATTATCTCTTTTAATAATTTTCTCTCAGTAATCACTCAACTACTGTCTTTCCAACAAACAGATTGACTCACCCTCACTATCATCACAATGAAACACGTCCAGAAGAATGTCATGCAAAGCTGCCGGCCTGCCTGCCTTCCTTCCTTCGACTCTCCCTGAACTGCTTGATATTTTAATGTTCAATGTTAACCATTTGTGCAGATAGCATGAAGTAGAAAAGATCGCTGATGCTAATGTGGCGTTAGCCTACCTCCCGCCCCCTTAGCACCTGGTGGAGGGGGCGATAGGCTACTCTTCAAATGTTTAACAAAATACTTACCATCATGACTACTCTTACTGTTTAACATTTGAGTTTACTTCATGTTAAGGCTAATACAAATGACAAGGCTAAGTAATGTAATGTAATGCGAACTAACGTGCTCGCTACCAGCTAGGTAGCTAACTTGACTATGTTCCATGCAAAACATGTATATTACCTGATATGTTTGGTCCTGGTCCTTTCACCAGACGGGAAGCGATAGAACGAGCAAGTGGTATGATCACTTTTGTTATTACAACCTGGTACAAAGCACACAGGCATCGTGTACAAGTGAATTTATTGGAGCAATCTCTTATATTTATTGGAGGGAATAAATCAGTTATGAGATCTTCTTCTTCTTCTTCTTCTTTGCTTTAATTGCGAGTCACAACCAGTCTTGGAGCATTATCGCCTATGACATCACTTACGCGACCCAGAATACGATTTGGGATTTGTAGTTTTTCTAGTTGCGTATTTTTCATAGTCTTATATTTCAACAGTTTTACGACAAACTGCGACTTTTTTTTACATGGAAATGATTGTTTAAGATTGACAAACATCATATGTGTCATTCGTGGCACAATTCAAACGGGATCAAAAGATAAGTTTTCTCTCTCCATTGACTTTGTATAATTTTCCGCTTCCGGGGTCCCATGGAGGCTCCGGGAAGGGGAGGGACTTTTTTTCACAGGAATTTCTAGGCTATCTCTTTTAACTTTTGTAATAGCTTATTACTGTAAACAGTATAGATTTAAGCATGTTATTCTGGGCCTATGCAATTCAGTATACTAGTCTGTAGCTATTACAAAAGTAAAATTACAGTAGGCCTACATTTAGTAAAAGAATGTGTGGAATAAAAGAGAGGAATCTCACAGCATGCATGTCCCCGTTTTGTCTGAGAATATATTATGAAATGTTAATTGTCTTGTTCCGCCTGGGGATTCAATATGTGACTGGCATCTAAATAAACTAAAGCTTTCTCAGTACTTGTGGGTTATCTGTCGCCACTTTTTTTGCATTTGCATCAGACTCTCTAAACTAATTTTATTAAGGTTATTCCAGGTGTATTTAGTATTTGTCACTATGAGTCATAATTAAGTAACAAACTCAAGAAGATTAAGCTAGTTTGTGAAGTTGTTGTCTATCCAGCAGAAACACGACGACAGTCAGGGTCAACTTTTTAAGACTTAAGGTCTTCTGCGGAATATTCCCATTTGTTGTAATCCTTGTTTAGTCGTCCATTTCCAGCTAAAAAATATCATAAATTATGCTCTTTCTTCACCTGCCACTAACTCTGCAGGCGGTGAAGTGGTGTAGGCTTACTGTTAGGCAACTGTCCTCGATGGCTAGGACCGGAAACAGAAAGTCTCATTGTTTTTGTTTTAATTTAAGTCCTTACGGGGATAAGTTTGTAAATGTGAGCCCACTGAAAGGACGACAATGTTATTGACATCTTATCAGGTGGGGGGAAATCAGGTCGGTGTAACGTAAGAAATACATAACTCAGTGCGATAAACAAAAGGGGGAATTTGTATGGAAAGTTCACACAATCTCCGGTAAAATCAAAGATGGCGCAGGGTTTCTTCTTCTTCTCCAGTGGTTTACAGTTGGCAAGTTATTCTGATGTGTATAATGTGTATAAAACAAATTCCAATCTTTACCTGTGTTTACAGATTTAGACATTTCCATACACATTTAATTTTTGGCTTTTTGAATTACTCTTCTACCAAAACAATTCAATATTTAAGTTAATATTTTACATATTAAATTGAATGTAGTAACTTGCAAAATCTCATAAATCTAAATCTTCCGATCAAATACCTTACTATTACATTAAAAACAATGCATTACCACACACAAACGTCCAGCACTTTTTGTGATCATTATGTGGGTTAATGGACAGTTTCTCAGTTGGCCTGTATGGTTGCTGCTACGCATTAAATATAATATGACCTACCCAAAATGACGTATTCCTTGCTGCTAAACTATGGTTAAAATAAATGGCATATTTAAAAAAAGCAATGTACCCAATACAATCACAACCATTTGGCAGTTGTTGTATTGTGTGCCACTGTGGACATGTGCAGTAACTGTAGAAGCCTCAGAGTGGCGCCCAAGAGCTATTCAAGAATATTTAGTAGAGAAGTGTCCACAGATAGTGCAAAAACCACTCAACGTTGTCCAGGTCAACATCATTTCTTTATTATATTTTCAGTTAAACTCCATAGGTCCAGGTCAAGTTTCCAAAAAAAAGGTGAAATGACAGTTGTATTGTCATAAATATAAATTCTACAACTGTACCATGGAAAAGTTAACATAACTTGAAATCTCAAATAAAATGTAATTAATCACTCAACACATTTTAAACAAAGAGAGCCTCCTGAATCGAAGTGTAAACAGTGAATAAACTCAGGACACTCAACGTGTCAGCCTCTTATCACACATGAGCTCCTGTAATCCACAGTCCAGCAGTCACGTGACATCAACTTGTATCAATACTTTCTGTATTCATGGTTATCAGTGAAGTCAGAGAAACATGGGCAAACCTGATTTTCCTTGATTTTCACCAACCTGGCAACCCAAAAGTCGACTGATGACCTGTGAATAATGAATAGGCCTACCTGGTATTCATGATGTATTAACTTCTGGCCAAGGGCCACCTGTATAAACGTCTTATGAATGGTGACCTATAAGAAAGTGGTACTTTCCCCCTTAGTTTTGGAGCGTAGGCTATGTGATAAGAGCAGCTCAAAGAAAAAAAATGTAAGTCAGAGGTGAGCAAACTGAAATACTTTGACAGAGAAAAATCGTACGAGTAGCAATGTTTGAAAAAGAGAGAGAGAGAAGGAGAAGATGTGGGTTTGAGGTTTGTCAATGTGAACCAGTTGCTCAGAGAGGATATAGGAGGACGGATGAAGGGAGGGGAGCTCTGGGATAAATGCGCTCTTTCATTTCAAAGTAAATGAAATCCGTTACTGGAGGCACATAATTACACCGAGAAAACTCCCGGAAAAAACGATCGTTTTTTTCTTTATGATAGAAAATTAGCGGAGAGGATCATGAATAGCAAATCCACAGAGGAACGTCATCTGAAACCTTTTGCTCGATGAGAAGAGTTTCTGTCCACAGGAGAGCTTGAGCTTCAAAGGCGCGCTCCGGAGCCAGGGGGGATACGCGCGGTGCTGAGAGACTGTTTGGGAAGGTGTTACACATTAGTAATGGTTGAATGATTCTGTATGCGGCCTCTTGTTGGATGGGACAGGTGCACGATTTTCACGCCCTAAACATGGATCACGGAGGTGTCAATTAAGTATTTTCTCTTTATGCTAAAGAGCTTTTGGTGCACTTAAATATAACTTTCTCCTGGGCTTTCAGCCAAACACGCCAAAATCACTGACAGGATTTCTCGTGAAATAGATTTATTTTTATTTTTCACGTCTACTCAACAACTCAAGACTGTTTTTGAACACGCACAGCCGGCATGCCACTGCAGCCGCACCATTTGACCGGATTTTACGCATCTCTTGGGGAAAAAGAGAGCTGAAAAACCGCGTTGGCGTTTATGTGTGCGTGTGGTGGTCGCCGATGCTTTACATTTTCAACAGCTCAGGGGAGACCACTTTGTAAACAGAAGAAAGGAAGACAAATAGTGAAGAGACTCTGCGTTCATTTAGTTTCATAAATGGAGCTGCGTAAATACCTGTTGTGCCTGGAGTTCATCCTTCTCCTTAAAGGTAAGATTTATATTTGTAAACGTATATTTTGTTTCAAAAGTCAAATTTGTATCTAAATATGATGCTTTTAAAAGGTAAAACTGCTTAATTAGAGTCTGAACGGAACACGACTCCCCCCCCCCCCCTCTGCTCTTAACTTTTGAACTTTGGAGAACTAAAGTCAACCTCTTGCTGATTGATGCCTCTTTGATGAAAGTTGCTCTCCTGTCCTCCGGCACTGTCTGTCTGGGTGACATGGTCATTAACCTCCACATCTTTTGCACTCAAACAGAAAACATATGTGTGAATGATTGTGTCACACGTGCCTCCCTGAGTCTCACGGAGCTTTATTCTGTGACAGTAAGCGCCTGACCGTGAAGACATTCTTAACATGATAGTGTGCAGGAGAGCAGAGAATCAGTCATAATAACATATGGCCACACTCCATTGCCAACGGATCAAAGGTATAGGAAGTTGCGCATGAGTCCAACAAAGTAATGGTTTCTTGCTCAGAGCCAGATCCTTCAGTAAATCTATCAGTTTTGTCAGTAGTCTAGGAAGTATTTCATTCTTTTTAGATGCCTCCTGCTACCAGAAGATGTTTGGAGCAATCAGATATATATGCATGTTTCCTCTGCCAGAGGTTACTGGTTCATCTCCGGTTACTGCTGACACTGGCAGCTGTGAAACTCAACTCCACAGGTCATATTAGCCATATCCATCGCTTTGACTGGATGTCGAAAGTTCCCCTAATAAGGCAGCTATGCCATGTGCGTTTTCTCAAGCTTGAACATCAGCTCCCCTCCTGTACTCATGTCGCTGTGGCAGAGCAGCCTCAAACACCTCATTGAGCCATTCCTGTTCACTGGCGAGAAACCTAAGAAAAAGACCATTGTTGTCTACCAAAGCTGTGTGCAGGCAACTGATAAGCAGTAGTTTAACTGCTGCATTATAGCATGCAGCCGTGAAGCAAAATTAGATCAATAGAGGATGATATTATGTTGTGCAAGGCGTGTTAAGTTTACCAGCTGACACACACACACAGTCTCACTGGAGTTAATGTATAGATTGAGGCATTGGCATTTGAGCCACATTTTAAATGTAGACTAAGAAATGCTTATCCAGACAGCCAGTTTTCATGGTATGCAACATGCTTCCTATCCAGAAGCTGAGGAATGAATGAGGACCATATACTTACACACCCAGATGCACGCACACACACACACACACACACACACACACACACACACACACACACACACACACACACACACACACACACACACACACACACACACACACACACACACACACACACACACACACACACACACACACACACACACACACACATGCCACCAGCCAAATGTTTCTGTGGTCGGTTTACGCGCTGCCCTCTATTATCAGTTTAAATCAAGCATGTACAAGGTATTTGTTCCCCTTTTTACTGTGCAACCTTTGGTTTAATTTGTACTGTAGCTTATTTGATCTAAGTGTTCTTGCATCTGTATGAGTTTGCTAGGTTGTGCATGTGTCATACAGGAGCATGTACTGTAGGTGAGTAAGTAAGTGTGTAATGTTAATGGCTTCAGCAGAGCTCCCCTGATGTGGACAGCAGGCATCCCAGGCCTGTTACACTCTGTTATACTTTACTGAGATGTTGAACACAGGTGTGTGTGTGTGTGTGTGTGTGTGTGTGCGTGCGTGCGTGCGTGCGTGCGTGCGTGCGTGCGTGCGTGTGTGTGTGTGCGTGCGTGCGTGTGTTTGGCTCAAGTCATTCATACATTTGAGCTATTATTCTCCCAGCTATCTCCATTGTTGGCTGACTTTCATTCCTACTCCCCCTCTTCTTCCACCCCCATTCCCCACGAGAGGGTGACAGAGATGAGAACAGAACATGATTAAGAGATAATGGAGAGAAAATCTGTGAAAGGGGGTGAGAAGAGATGAGGGCGGGGGATGTATTGGAAACAGGAGTTGGTCAAATAAAGATGATAGAAACAGACAGTCGAGCAGAAATCTCCACTGAAGGACATTTCACATAGGTGCTATAAGTCAGGGATGTAATTTGAAGAGGCAGAGAAACAGATTTCGAGAAAGGGAAACTTAAAGTTGACATTTTCAGTGCTTGTGATATTGATATGTTGATATGTGGATATCTGGAGTGCCTATAATGAACTAGAAGCTGTGAAACAAGACAACCCAGGCAGATTTTATGATGGCTACAACTTGGGACTCAACAAGCCATATAGATATAGCTCCCCTTTCTCTGTCACAATATAGGTTTTAGGAATATACTGCTCTCAAGCTGAGTATCTCCGAAAACAACTTGAGAACTACCTTTGCAAAGGTACGACATGTTTTTCTCGCAAGCCAATAGAGAGGCGAAGTCCCACCCTTCTACTTCCACCCCATGGGACCTTATTTCGGAAAAATGTATTGAAGTCAATGGGGAGAGAAAACGTATCTTTCGATCCCATTTGAATTGTGCCATGAATTACACATATGATGTTTGTCAATCTTAAAAAATCATTTCCATGTAAAAAAAGGCAGAGTTTGTCGTAAAACTGTTGAAATATAAGACTATGAAAAATACTCAACTAGAAAGACTACAAAGCCCAGAGTCGCGTAAGTGATGTCATAATTGTTTTCCTCCACTAAATATAAGAGATAGCTAAAATAACTTTAACAATATGCCTGTGTGCTTTGTACCAGGCTGTAATCATACCAGCAATGGGTCTTGCTCGTTCTTTCGCTTCCCGTCTGATGAAAGGACCAGGAGTGGCTGGCTGGATCAAGTTAGCTACCTAGCTAGTAGCAAGCACGTTAGTTAGCATTACAGCCGGCCTAGCTTTGTTATTTTTATTAGCCTTACCCTGTTAAACCCCAAGCCTGTTTTTCAGGCCTCAGGCTCGAAAATGACATTTCCAGAAAAAATGACCATAACTACACTTCTAAAAGGGGAAAATTAATAATCTTTTTTCTCAAAGTAATGATAAACCTGTGAGTTGGATGTAGAAGATTCAGAATCAATATAGATGTTTTTTATTTTAAAGAAAGTTCAGATTGAACATTGTAAAAAACTGTAAATTATAGTGTCCGTCCAAAATTATTTTTTACTTATAGTGAAAACCACCCTTGAATGATGGGATGGTAGACTAAAAGCTTTAGGAATCCAAAGTACAACATATAATAAGTACCCTTTATCAAGATTGATGCAAAAAAAAGTGACATTTGACCTTTTTAGAGAGGTTTACCAAAACAAACTTCACCTCTGGGGTCATTTGGGTGGAAAAGGGCGTTTTTACCGTTTCTCTGGAACCCATTGGTCGAGTTTGATGATTGACATCTCTTTTTAACCGTTAGAGCCAATAGAATCGAAGGGGGATTTCCACCTACACACCAACGTTACCACTGAGAAGTTGGGGCTATGCGCATGCAGTTTACCCAAAACGAAAGCTGTTTTACGCTCTGAAATCTGAAAATTATAGTTTTATTGCTGATGGATTATCAGAAATCATTTCAAAGCGACACAGACACATTGGATTAACCTATGGATTAACCTTCAGCATTGTTTTTATCGTTTCAATGCCATTGAAGACAACTTTTGATCAGACAACGACAAAGGTAAGACAGATAAGTAATAAGGGTGTTATACCGTGTTATCTGTTTCCTGCAGATGATGCGTTTTTCAATGGGGGATGGGGTTCAACAGGTTAATATTAAGTAACATTAAGTCAATCAAAGTGTTAAACAGTAGAGTAGTCATATTTCGTATACACCGGTCTGATCATTCTATAATACACCTTTAAGCCCGGATGCCCCAGAGGGAGACATGCTAACGCTACATTAGCATCGGCGATCTTTTATTACTTCATGCTATCTGCACAAATGGTTAACATTGAACATTAAAAAGATCAGGCAGTTCAGAGAGAATCAAAGGAAGGCAGGCAGGCAGCTTTGCATGACATTCTTCAGGACGTGTTTCATTGTGGTCATAGTGAGGGTAGTCAATCCCTTGTTTGGCAAGACAGTAGTGACGGCCATCTTGGTGATGTGTGTTGTTGTGCACAAAAAAAGTCTTACTTCACAGTTTTACGGCAAAACATTTTTTTTTTTACTTGCAAAATTATCTTTTAAATTGACAAACATCATATGTGTAATTCGTGGCACAATTCAAATGGGATCGAAAGATAACGTTTCTCTCGCCATTGACTTCAATACATAATTTTTCAGAAATAGAGAGGTGAAGTCGCCCCCTTTCAGGGGGAGCTCCATGGGACCTTATTTCGGAAAAAGTATGTATTGAAGTCAATGGAGAGAGAAAGATTATCTTTCGATCCCGTTTGAATTGTGCCACGAATTACACATATGATGTTTGTCAATTTAAAAGATAATTTTGCAAGTCAAAACAATTTTTTTTCGTAAAATTGTGAAGTATCACTTTTTTTGTGTGAAACCACTCAATGAACTACATCTCCCGTCTCGCACCACACACCAAGACGGCCGTCACGTTGGCACATTTCACTTCTTTCTTTCAGAATGAAGCGAAAAGTATTAAAAGAGGTGAAAATCACTACTCTAGGCATGTTGAGAGCTGTACATACACACAAGGGGAGTTAGTCGGTTCCGTAAGAGCCAGCATGCGGGACCGGGATTCTGGGATTTGTAGTCTTTCTAGTTGCATATTTTTCATAGTCTTATATTTCAACAGTTTTAAGACAAACTGTGACTTTTTTGACATGGAAATCTTTTTTTTCAGATTGACAAACATCATATGTGTAATTCATGGCACAATTCAAACGGGATCGAAAGATACGTTTTCTCTCTCCATTGACTTCAATATACATAATTGTTGCGAAATAAGGTCCCATGGACCGGAAGTAGATGGGCGGGACTTCGGCTCTCTATAAGGTCCCATGGAGGTCCACCGGAAAGGGAGGGAATTCGCCTCTCTATAAGAGCAGAAGGGGATTTTCTCCAGTAGTAAGCCTTGTCTTTTGCTGTTAGTAACACACACCATTCAAGTTTGGCACCTTCTCCCCAGTTCAATAAGCAAGAGAGAGAGAAAGCAGCGGTAAAGGATCAGTTACGCAGCCTCCACACGACGGCGTGCGTTGAAGCTTGCCGGTGAGCTTGTCTGAAACTCGACCAACAACCAATCACATGAATCTCCCGCCCCGGACACACAAGCACGCGGTTTGATTGGCTAGAGCTTGTACTGGCATATGATTTGATTGGCTGACGCTTCCGCCGAAGCTTCAAAAGTTGAACATTGCTCAAGTTTTGAAGCGAGCAAAGCGAAGCAACGCTCCCACAATGCAGTTCGGCAAAGCGTGACGTCACCCCAACCCCGTCAACGCACGCCCGCTGTGTGGACGGGCCGAGAATGGGGATGGGAAACACGTATCTTCCCTCAAAGTTAAAAGAATACATTTGGAACAGTCCGGCAGTATTTTGTTCTGTTATGTCCGTGGCTGCGATGGCCAGAGTGACCCATACCACGGCAGAGGAACATATAGTAATATATGAAATCACGTATCAAAAATAAAACTTGGTTTAGCCTGAAATTAGTGTGGAGTTTCAGGGTTTTCCCTTTTGCCAGTCTGTTGTTTCGGGGAAGTAGCTACCTTAAAAAGACATAGAAAGAGGTTGAATACAGATATAATCAGACAGACAGTGTGAAAAAGCAATTTGTTTTTTAACATTTTAGCATGTAAACACGTTCAAGAAGAAACCAAAAAACAACTATAAACTCACATTAGCCCAATTAAAACAACATACATCAATGTCTCTGCATACTCCTATAAGTGCTGGCATGTCTCCGTAGTATCCAAACATTTCAGTGTCAAGTTCAGTTTCTGTGCACACACAGATACATACTGCACAATCACAGCATACGCATACAGCAGGAGCAGCGCCCAGAGTCGAACGTGTGGTTGAGAGAATCTGGACCCAGTTCGCCTTGATAAATGTTTGCCGCCAGTTGTCATGACGATAGGTGGTCAGACAGGCTTGTGGTAAAGTGTCATATATAAACCCCAATGAAAAAGAAACCAGAGAAGGGAGGACAGGACAGGGAAAACAGGGAACGATGGTACAGTTTTGCGGGTTGGGAAGGGAGAGGGGGCCTTGTGGGAGAGCTATAGTGTGTGTGTGTGTGTGTGTGTGTGTGTGTGTGTGTGTGTGTGTGTGTGTGTGTATGTGTGTGTGTGTGTGTGTGTGTGTGTGTGTGTGTGTGTGTGTGTGTGTGTGTGTGTGTGTGTGTGTGTGTGTGTGTGTGTGTGTGTGTGTTTATGAGAGAGGGTAAAAGAAAGGAGCAATGTATGGTTTATGAGAGAATGAGTGAAATAGGAGGATGACAGAGAAAATCAGTAGCAGAAGTTGTTATCGGAGGCCCAGTTTGTTGTGGAAAGCAATTTGGAATCACAGAGGGTGGGTGATCTTGCCACAAAAAAAGCCAGAAACATTTTACAACACTGTGTATAAGAAGGGTCGTGGGATACTAAAGGAGTACGCGAAATGTTGTAACAAGGCTGGATAGAAAGATTTGTATTCCTTCTGGTTATGAAAACGAAATATTTAGTAAAAAGGAATAACTCTCTCCTTGGCTAAGCATATTCCCATAGGTGAAGAGTTTTAAACATCTGCGCAGAATCAGGTAGTTGGCTGAATCTCAACAAATTCACTAGAAGTTTGGACGTTGAAATATTACAGGCTCACAAAGATTTGCAGGATGAGCAGAAACAAGACTTATGTAACGGCTGTACATTAGCACCAAGGTTAAATGCTAATGTTGACCTTATTCACCACTTATCTCTTCAAATTAGCATTCAGGTGAATCTGAGGAGGATTGTCGTTTACATTGCAGGTGTTTTGCCATAAGCTAAAGTATTTAAATAATTCAAGTTTTGACCTACTAATGACAAATTAAATGTTATCACTAAAGTTAACATGAATGTGTTTCCCACTTTTCATATAAATGATTCCCATATTTGTTGACATTGAACTCAAAACCCCAAATCCGAAACCTTATTGTGACAAAAGTTAAGGGAACCCCAAAGTCAACACAACTCATCCTTTGGGAAACATGGTAATGTGTACGGAGTTATATTGCAATCTATCAAATGTTGGTTGAGATATTTCAGACTGAGCCAAAATTGTAGAACTGCTGCTGATAGCATGAATATAAAAACTCCCATATTTGTAGCAGTAGACAGCAGTATGTGAGAAAAGCAGAAGCAGAGATTGAAGAGAAACATTGAACATATCTAGTTTCCCTCTCAAAACCAAGTGGAATCCCCCTTTGATTGGACTGGCCGAGGTAACTGTCTGTGTGGGTGGTGTCAGTGTGTATTTGTGGGGAAGTATCTATAAAAGTATGTGAGTAGCTTGTGTATAATCACTGTGCAGGGTTCTGGTCTTGCTCTCCATCTGGATTACTTTTCTACAGTGGAATCACCAGAGCTACGTACAGTAGGATGCTGCTAAATGACATGTCAACTCAAATTTATTTAGAAATCCCCTTAAGCAAAACACATCCAACACACCCTGCTTTCCCGGGCTTCAAATAACATATAGCAAATGCACAAGTGGGACAAGTTAAATACTATCTGTCACGAGAACCTTAGTGTTTCTGATACTTAACTGGAAATACTACACAAAGATGCTCTTTAATTTAGGTGAAATTGTGTATCTAAAGGAAATAGCAAGGTGGGTTTGTTTCCTGTCCCCTACTGACATCAGCAAACACTTCCTGAAACAGGAATGTTGTGTGGATCCATTTGTCATCAGTATGTTCTCTGCAGTTTACACATTTTAATCCAGAAAATTATCCAAGTGTAAAACAAACACGTCACGGCCTTGGTGTCAGCCTGAAGTTTACTCAGACCATACGTTTTTCATT